>NC_143580.1:206097055-206397055 GCF_048544385.1 Mastigoproctus giganteus
CCCAGTTATGCAACTTGCACAGGCTGTTTCGTTCGATTTTGTGTTTGTAACCTTTAGAAATAGTGTTGGTCCTTAAGTTTTGCACACCAATGTAGTATCTCTATGAAGCACAGTGATACCACCTTGCTGAGGTCAGTGTGCTTATCAGCCAAATAGAGCTGCATGCATGAGTATTATTCAATCAGTCTTCCTTTATGCTTGTCTGTTTTCTAATTTTTCCTAATCTGATAGTATACATGCAGTCTCCAGTCCATTGTCATTTGTTCTCCAAAGATATTGATTCATTTCTGGATAAAAAATTGAATAGGTAATCGGATCTATTTTAATTTGTACTTTATACCAAAGAAGTACCTCAGTTGGAACTTATTAAACATTAAAATTGATTCTAAATTAAATATTTCAACTCATATTATGCAGTTATGTTTTTTTAATCATTATTTGTTTATTGCTTGTATAATATACAAGCAATAAACAATATGTCTTGTATAATATATAAGTGAAGAGTAATAATTGGCCAACATGATTTTTCTCTCCTCTCCCCAGGTTGAAGGTAAAGGCAATGGAATTAAAACTGTTGTTGTCAACATGGTAGAAATTGCCAAAGCTCTCAACAGGCCACCTACATGTGAGTGTTTGTTTTAAATTTTATTTTGAATTTAAACTTAAATAATTGATATGAAATAGAAGAAAGCAGCAAAACTGAAGGATGAAGAATATTACTGTTCATTATTAGACCCTCTTCAGTCTGATACAAATTCATTTAAATACACAAATGTGTGAGTAACATATTATCTCTAGAACAGATTTTACTGAGAAACATTAAAACCAGATTTTAAATTATTTATTAAAATTATTAATTTTATAAAAACCAGAATTAAAATTATTTACCTGTTTAGTTTTTGTGCTATTTATATTCATCATCATCATCAGCCATTTTCAATCCACTGCAGGATGAAGGCCTCTCCAGCAACTTTCCAGTTCATTCTGTTTTGTGCAATGGACATCCATTTACTACCCACGAACTCGTGAATTTCATCTGCCCATCTCCGTTGTTGTTGTCTTCCAGGTTTTCTTAGAGCTATGTGTCCTGCCCAAGACCATTTTAATTCTTTAGTTTTGATAAGAATGTCCTTTACTTGAGTTTGCTGCCTAATCCACGTGTTTATCTTCTTATCTAACAGTCTGATTTCCAATATAATTCGTTCCATTCTTCGCAGGTGCCTCCGTAGCCAGGTGGGAAGGAGCAACAGTGCATAGCACATGCTTCTTGATTAGACCGGGGTTCGAGCCCGTCACCACCAAATACGGAGGATGCAGAAAGGTCAGAGAATGACCACCGCATATCCCGGAGCAATATGGCCTTAGTTGCTAATGCTCCTAAAAAAAAAAAAAAAACTAATAACAATAATAATAACCATTCTTCGCTGTGTCGTTCTCAGCTTCTCTTCCATTCTTTTGGTGAGTGCCCAAGTTTCACTTCCATAAGTCATGGTGGGGAGTACACATTGGTTCATTATTTTATGTTTCAGGCAAATCGGGATATTACTCCTCAGTATGTGACTATATTTCTTGAATGCTATCCATCCAAAATTTATACTTCTCTTGACTTCCAGCCATTTATCATTATTACAGCTAATGACTTGTCCCAGATAAGTATATGACTCCACCTTTTCAATTACTGTATCTTCAATCATTGTTTCCCTTTCTGTGGCATACTTGTTCATCATTACTTTTATTTTAGCCATATTCATCTTTAGTCCAAAATCCTTGCTAACTCTCCATAACTGGTTAAGGTTTTCCTCTAATTCTTTGGGATTGTGGCTTATGATCACAATGTCATCTGCAAATCGTAATTGGTTTAGGTAGTCTCCATTCACATTGACCCCTCTCTGCGACCAGTCTAATCTTCTGAAAGCTTCCTCAAGGGCAGCAGTAAGCAACTTTGGAGATATTGTGTCTCCTTGTCGAACTTCTTTCTCAATTTTAAATTTGCTACTGCCTCTGTCTAGTCTAATAAAGGAGATAGCCTTTTTAGATACCACATATATTATGATTATGATATGATAGATACCACATATATTATGATAGATACCACATATAGATACCACATATATTATGATAGATACGATAGATACCACATATATTATGATAGATACCACATGATTATGATATTATGATAGATACCACATATATTATGATTTTTTCAAAATCATAATATATGTGGTATCTATGCCTTATCTTTCCAGTGCCCGAAACATTGCCTTATGCTGTATGGAGTCAAATGCCTTTTCACAATCCACAAATGCCAGGCATAACGGTGTTTTATATTCATTTGCTTTCTCCATTAGCTGTGATATTACGATCACGTGAAGGTGATCCATAGTTGAGAATCCTGTCCTAAAGCCAGCTTGCTCTTTCGTTTGATTCTCATCAAGTATTTCTAATCTGTTAGTAGTGGCCCTTGTGAACAACTGGTAGATGTGGGAAAACAAGCTAATTGGTCTATAATTTTCAATTTCTGATTTATCTCCTTTCTTATGCAGCAAATTGATTGCATTTTTCCACTGTTTGGGCGTGACGCCTCTTCTAATGCATTTTGTGAAGAGTCTTGCCAGTTTCTGTGACATGTCTCTTCCTCCCAATTTTAACAACTCTGCAGTAACTTCATCTTCTCCCGGGGCTTTCTGTTTCTTCATTTTGTTCAACACATGTTCTACCTCATCAGGAAGGATTATCGGGTATATTGTATGTGTTACTAATTTGTGATCCATCTTCCCCACTGCTGGCATCATTTCCTTGCTCCTTGTATAATTCTCTAAAAGTAGTCTTCTGCTATTTGAATTATGCCTTCTCTGCTATTTATAAGTACACCATCTCTATTTTTCAGTATCATTTGTCTTTCTGTATTACTGCTCACAGCTGCTGATTTAAGTCCTTTGTTTTCCCTTAATGCTTGTTCTGCTTTTCTTGTGTTAAATCTGATGTCCTCTCTGAGTCTCTTTCTAATGGCTTTGCGTAACTCAATATACTCAATTTTGTCCTTGTCAGTGTTTATCTTGCTCTTCATTTGTCGTCTTCATAATCCACAAATCATCATGACAAGTGTTTCTTGACTAATTTTTTCTTCTTTGGATTTCTTTTTACCTATAGGTTTCTTGGGCTTTATCACTTTCAGAAAGTTGTAGTATTCCTCATCAATATCTTGGTCCTGAACAGTCTGCAGAAGCTCAAACTTGTTCTTAAGTTCCAGTACATACTGCTTTTTCTCCTCTTCTGCTCTCTGAGACCTTCGTATTATTTACTCGAGTCACTTTTTTCCTTTCTTTTCTTACATCTATATCAAGTGTGCATCTTAACATTAGTTTTTAATCCATTTGAGCTCTTCCATGTCTGCCTTCTGTTCGCCCTTTTTTTTTGAAAAAAGTGTTCATTACTGACATTCTTCAAGATTCCACAAGCCTTTCACCTCTTTCATTTCTTTCAACAATTCCAAAATTTCCTATAGTTCCCCTTTCTGCTCTGTTTTGTCTCTTTCCAACCTTAGCATTAAAGTCCCCCATAATGATAGTGTAATGGGTTTTCTGCTCATCTAGAAGACTCAATTTTGGTGTACATTTTTTCAACCTCTTCATCATCATGACTCAACATTGGTGCATAAATCATTATAACCTTTAGCTTGTATCTCTTAGAAATCCTAAGTAGTAGTCTTGACACCCTTGGTGATGTACTTTTGAATTCCAAAATGTTTTTTATATATCTTTATGGACCAGAAAGCCAACTCCACCTGCGATCCTGTCACTGTTTCCATTGGTGTACTGCAGATTTCCACTTGATAAACTTATAAGTGATTCATTTCTTCTTGTTTCAGCCAAACCAATGCTATTCCAATTCACATTTTCTAATTCCTTTTCCAGCTCTAATATCCTATCTTCACTGGTGGGCAGTCTTACGTTGTAACAGGCCATGTTCAGTTTCATGCATGGCAGCCTGGTCGTACCCAGAGATTCTTAGCACCCTCTGCTTCCACTCTGATCCTCTCACTGCCGTAAGAGGGAGAGCTGCTGAGGACTGAGGGCCATTTCTTTCGTTGTGCTGTCATGTGCTGGAGGGTTTGGTCTTTTCCTCTTCACGCTGACCAGGTGTCTTGAAGAGAACCACTCTACACGTTTGTTGCCACCTAAGTGACGTAACAGAGCTTACCATCGAGAAGGTGTGCATGAGTGGATTTTAGGGAGGCAGGCCAACCAGACTTCTCCTAAATCTTCCACTACTCTGGACTCCCTCCAGTCACTATCTGGCAGAGTAGAGGTAGCAAGATTATACACTAGTTGATCCTGAAGTCTCGTAGAGAGTTACCAATAGGTTCGGTCCAGTGTACTAACTAGCGGCTGGCCTGCGAACACCATTTTAGAGCTGTACCCTCGAAATGTACAGAAGTTTGGATCTCGCCGTGGTGTTCATAACCTTAAAAGCCATCAGTCATACTGCATGATGGAAGAGATGGGGAACGGTTGACTGGAACTTAGCTCTGGAGACTAAACATGGGTTCCACCACTTCAGGCCTCCAATAAGCAAAGTGATGGTATTGCACCAGTTGATGATAGTCATCTACCACCTAGTATTGGTGGTAGATGACTTGAATTGAATGTTACCTGAATATCAGTTCCATCAGTGTTTTAGACCTCCAGGTAGCAAGTACAGCTTGTCTGGGATATCTGAGAGAATGTCTGTGACAAAGGACATAAAACCAAGCAAGAGAAAACTCAGAGTAAAAGAACACAAGAAGAAACTACTGAAAAAGGTAGAGTAGCAGATTTAGACCCAGCTTGCCGTACATGGACAGAGGACCACAGATGGCCATTTTTGGGCATTTTCTGAAACATCAGTACTGGCCACTGACAGATACCATAACTGTAGACTGTACAAAGAAACCTTTTTAATAGGAGTTGCAGATAACATTAACTGAAACTATGGGATTCAGATTGAAAACCGCCACATGGTCGTCTTTAAGAATAAAGTCCTAACCCAAATTAGAAATAAGTTTAAACTTCTTAACCGTATTGACCCTCCAACCAAATAATGCTCCCCCTCAACTAAGAAGTAGACTACAACCTAGACCAACAGGCTATTAACATTACAGAAGAAGCTCTGACTGGTTGCCATTCTTCTAGTTATTTCCATATCTATGCTGCCATCCTTTGTTAATAAAACTCCCTAGGTGCTTAAAATTATCCACCACTTCCAACATTTCCTTCCCCAATTTCACACCTTTTACTCCCATCTCTCTTTCTCTCTCTCTCTATCCATCACCATCTCTTTGCTTTTCTGGCCACTTATCTTTAAACCGTACTAACTAACTACTTTTTCCCAATGTGTTCGTTTCTCTTGAAGTTCTTCCTTGTTTGGCCAAAGGACATCATCATCATCCTCAAACACCACTGTCCCACCTTTTTTTATCATCCACCGCTGCAAGGATATTGTCCATGACAATAAAAAATAGTGGTGGCAATACACTACCCTGTCAAAGTCCATTGGACACTGGAAACCAATTTGAATCCCCAAATTTTGTCCTCACACAACGTTCACACTTCAAATACATATTTTTAAATATGTATTTAAAGTGTCAAATTCAAATATCAAGTCAATCATTGACCTTTCTCTTCTAAATCTGTACTGTCCTTCACTCATTCTCTCTCTCTTCTGTTTTATTCCTCAATCTTGCCCCAAGAATTTGCTCAAAAAGTTTATATATTATTGTTATTTACTATATAAAAATTAACCTCAAAACAAAATTCTTCGATTTCCATAACCCTCTGTTGACAACCCTCTGTTACTGTCTTTGCAGTCACTGAAGAAGTGGTAAGTAAATACCATGAAACATTTGACCCCATCATGTGCATATTTCCAATTTGAAAATAATTAATATCAATATAGGTTTGATGCTTTTATTACCTTCAAACAACACAGTTCACCTATGCATCGTGCTGCCCAGGGTGAACTTAAATATAACTCGAGCTGAAAATTAAATATAATTTTTCGCTGACCGGGCTAGCCGGGTGGGTATAGTGCCTGCCTGGCAACCCAAAGGTCGCGGGTTCGAATCCCGCCTTGGGCTTGGATCAAAGTACTGCAAAAAAACCTCTTGGGAGGTGCATTATGGCCACAAAAGCCGATGTGTCAACAACAACTGCCAAAATATATATATATATATATATAATTTATATGTAGTTTATAAATAATTCTTTGTTATTTAATATTTATAATAATTACAAATAGTCTCTGATGTACTGACTGTTTATATTGAAGAGATTGATAACTTATTAAGTTTGTTATTTTATTTTGTCCAGGTAAATGTAGGGGAATTGTGGAATGAACAACTTTAAAGCAACAGTCACAGATATCATGAATTCCTTTTTATCATTAATCCTTTAGATACTAAGTTACTTTAAAAGTTACCAACCCAACAGCGGCCTGAATTATTTTTGAAAAAATGAACTTTTCTGGGGGAAAAATGCTACAGAAAAATTATTTTTATGCATGATACCTAATGAAACATATTTTATTAACTTAAGAAATATTTTACTGCTGGTATAGCATAAGAATATCAGAATAGTAACTTCAAAACACTAAATTACAATCAAAAGTTTTATACAGTGCAGTACAATCTAAAGCATGGATCAGTGCACAATCTCGCAAGGTTTCAGCCATTCAGTAGAAAGCTGATGCACATGCAAAACTTTGAATCGTGATGAAAGGGCTCACATAAAGAGATAAAAGCAGCAGTTCAGCAGTTATGTGCAAATTACTGAATGGTGGGCACGATTGTTACAGACGTTCGATTGGTTTCATACAGTGCTACAGACAATGAAATGGCCAGTAGACAACATCTGGATGACTTTACCTGGGGTCGAAGTGTGAGGAGTGTGTCTGCAGAGTTTGGTATCGCCCATAGCTTCGTCTCAAGTGCGTGGTCAGGTTTCAGAATGACAGGTGGTGGTTGTCCACGAAAAACAATGCCCAATGATGACCGCTAAATATTCTTACAGGCCAAGAGAGAGAGACCGACACCAGACAGCAGGATCCATTGCAAACCAGCTGCACAGGATGCAGAATACAGGCATACCTCGAATAACGAATAGGATGCGTTCCACGAAATTACTTGTTGACTGTTTATTTAACAAAACTTTTCTTTCGAACAAAGAAAAGTTTTGTTAAATAAACAGTCAACTTACATACAAAGTGAAATCACATTTTAAAATATGAGTCTAAAGTTGATTGCTTATGCTTTTTTTCTCTTTCATTTAACAATTGCCTATACAGAGTTATTGCATTTAACACTGATCGCTTAACAATAAAACTTCTTCCTAAATCAGGATCATTTTCACTAAAAAAATTTAAAACGTTTTCAATGTCATTTAAGCACCTTTTTAAATCTTTGGTTGTTAACACTTTTTCAGCAGGAACTTCTTTAACTTCGTCTTCATTATCTTTGTCTTCGTTGCTAACAAGGTTTTCTAAATCTTCCACTGAAAAACCGTCTTCTGCATTCAATAAATTTCTAACATCCTCTTCATCGACATTTTCGAAACCTATTGATTGAGCCATCTGGATAACTTCATTTCTAATTTCTTGGATGTTATTTTCTTCTTCTAGTACAACTTCTGGCCATATTTTGTGCCAAACTCCATGTAAGCATTTCTTAGTGATGTCTTTCCAAGAACTATCAATGTTTTCAATTGCGTTTTTAATGGTGTAGTTTTTCCAAAAAGTTTTAACTGTCATTTCCTCTTTATCCTCTAGTTCAGTTAAACTGCTTAATGTTCGATGCAGATAATAAACTTTAAATGATGCTATTACTCCCTGATCCAATGGTTGAATCAGGGAAGTTGTGTTTGCTTGAAGAAACACAACTTTGACAGGAATGCATGTGTCCAACATGTTAAGATCAGTAGGATGTCCCAGAGCATTGTCTAACAACAAAAGAGCTTTTTCTTCAAAGTTGTTTTTTTGACAATACCGTTTTACTTCAGGACAAAAGTGGTTAACAAACCAATCAGTAAATAACTCCTTGGTAACCCACGCTTTTCTATTTGCTTTCCATATTACAGGTAAATTCATTTTTATGTTACCTTTTAATGCCCTCGGATTTTCTGAATGGTAAACTAATAACAATTTTAATTTATAATTGCCAGAGGCATTTGATCCAGAGTAGCGTTAAACGGTCTTTGGCTGCTTTGAACCCAGCAGCTGATTTTTCTTCAATAGAAATGAAGCTTTTTGTTGGTAGCCGTTTCCAGAACAAACCGCTTTCGTCAACATTGAACACCAAATTTGGTGGAAATTTTTCACGTTCAATTATTTCCTTTTAGTTTTTCTGGAAACTTCTCCTGTTAATTTTACACTATGAATCCTGGCCCGTTTTTTAAATTTCTCGAACCAACCACGAGAAACCCCAAAGGTTTCTGTAATTTCTTCAGTTTGTTTAGATTTCAGGTGATTAAACTGGAATATTTTTTGTTAAATGGGGCTTGAAATTGCGGACTTCGTTATATCGAAGCTTCGTTATCAGAGGTAATGTTAACCGAGGTATGCCTGTATTGCGGTTTACTGTTGCCAGGCGACTCCACAAAGGTGGACTGTTTGCCCGACGGCCATTATGCTGTGTCCCTTTAACACCTGCCCATCGGAGACACCGTTTACAGTGGTGCATCGAACACAGGGACTGGACAGCAGTGCAATGGGGTAAGGTACTCTTTACTGATGAGATTCAGTCTCAGCAACAATTCTGGAAGTCGGCTGATCTGACGAGAGGTTGGCACATGGTATTACCTCACAAAACTCACTGAAAGGGATCGATATGGCAGCGATTGAGGTGTTCTCGTCTGAGGAGGCGTTATCTTGGATGGACGTACACAACTCTAGATACTGGAAGGCGGTACTGTAACTCGTGCACGCTACTGTACTGAGGTAATCCTTCCCCATGTGTGTCTGTTCCGAGGTGCAGTTGGCCCCGAGTTCGTGTTTATGGATGATAACGCCACACCCCATTGCACTGCAGCTGTTGATATGCTTTTGGAAAGTGAGGACATTGTTCGTATGGATTGCCTGCTCGTTCCTCCGATCTAAATCTCATCGAACACTTATGGGACACTCTGGGGAGACACCTAGCTGCACATCCACACCTACCAGAAAATGTTTACCAGCTGAAGATGGTGCTGACAGAGTTACTGCAAGAACTTATCAACAACATTGTTCTAATTATGGACAGGCAGTGCAAAACTTGCATTGACATTAGGGGTGGCCATGTCTCCTACTGAGGACCACCTCTTCCCTTTGTTCTGTCTTTGACAGTGATACATCTGTATCATGGCAGCCAGTATTATGTTGCCATTTTTGAATCAAGTCCCCCTGTACCGTTTTGTTTCTGTTGTTGTGTTGTTGTTTCCTTCATCGTTTTTGTACCTCACGAGGTTCCTTTGGTATGCTTTTCCCATATCGAGGCCACTCCTGTGAGAAGCTACAGGTGAAAACCTGACTGGTCTTTAAGGTTTGCACACCAGTGTATGTATAGCAATAAAACTAATTTCTGAAAGAAATGCTTCTTTCCATTTTCCTGACTTGAAATTTTGGTAGCATTTTCAGTTATGCTAATAGCATAAGTATCTCTCTCTTCTATTACTAACTTTGTGATTTCTGTAAACATTTTCCATAAAAAAGTTGACTTCTTTGAAATTGCTGTAGTTACCATTAATTACTGGCAAATGTAGATTTTTTTTTTTTTTTCTTTTTTTTTTTTTTTGTTAGTTGTTGGCACATTGGCTTCTGTGGCCATAATGCACCTCCCAAAGGTTTTTGCATTTTTTACTCTGATCCAAGCCCGAGGCGGGATTCGAACCCACGACCTTTGGGTTGCCAGGCAAGCACTTTACCCACCTGGCTAGCCCGGTTGGCAGCAAATGTAGTGCAGTCCATTGAATTTATGGCTTATGTATAATTAAATGCAGACTGTTACCGATGAATAAAGTACCAGAGTATAATCAAGCACAGCACCTACAGGGTTAAAGGAATATAACATGAAGGATGCCAAGATGTATGAATAAGGAGTCCCCAGAAAAATATTGTATGGGAGGTTACAACAGCAATGAAAAGTAACAAGACCTATAACAGTTGCAAGTTGAAGCACAGAAAGGGTTTGAAGATTTTCAAGCATTTTACTGCTAAACAGCCACTCAAATATACTGCCTCCTTCCTTCTGAAATTGCGCATTAGCATCTGGAATTAAATAATAATCCTTTTAGTGAACACTTGTGGCCATTGACACCCGTAGGAGGGTCTTTGTTTCATTTTTGTTACAGTTATTAAACCAAATGGGTTTTTTTTAAAAGTGGTCGTAAACTTTAAAATAAATAGGGTAGATTTGTAAATTGATGTTGGCTCACAGGAAAACGAAATTCGCTGCGATAAACCTTTAGCATGCTACGGCAGCAATACATAGAATGCTACCATAGTCGATTTTTAGTAATGCCTACTGAGTGACATTCGTTTCTCACCTCAACTGTACCGTGTGACCTTCATGTCAGTCATTATATGATATGTCCGTTCTCGTCTAACTGGACTTCCAATAGATGGTTTTCATGAATTTTTTTTTTTTTTTTATTTCGTTCGTCTCATCAGTCACATAGGCTATATGCTCTTGTTTTTTTTTTTTTGTTTTTTTTCTGAAAAGTAACATACAGCATACATTAATCATAAAATTTCTTTCGTGTATATATGAATGAAAGCAGAATAAAAGGAATTCACAAAGTGATATATTTCTTCAAAGTGAGTGATAATACTGTTGAATTGGCAAGGGAACGTCATTAAGTAGGCAGTACCTGTACTAACAATTCACTATATGGCCAGCGCAGCGAAGTTTGCGGTGTGTGTATCGGCAAGAGTTGCAGTAGAGTAATTTTTACAATTGCGGAAACAATGTCGAAGAGAAAGTGTTTAAGTATTAATGAGAAAGCAAAGATTATGATATTGACCAGGGTTTTAAGAAAAAAGATGTTGCGGAGAAATATGGCATATCTGCAAGCAGTTTATCTACGATTTTAAAAAAATCGAGAATCAATTTTAAATGCAATTGAAGGAGGAGCAGACAAGAAGTGAATTAAGTTGTGTATATACGAAGATGTTGATAAAGCTGTTCTAAAATGGGTGCAAATGATACGTGAAAATAATATCCCAATACCGAGCCTAATAATTAAGCAACAAACTCTGAAATTTGCAGTCCCTTGGACATACAGAATTTAATGTGAGCACTGGGTGGCTAGATAAATTTAAGAAGTGCCACAGAATTGTGTAAAAGATTATTTGTGGAGAAAGTGTTAATGCAAGCGAAGAAGATTGCAGCAGTTGGAGGAACAATACCTTAAAGAAGATTTTGCAAGAAAATGAGCATAAGGATGTTCTTAATGCTGACAAAATGGATTTATTCTTTAAATGTTTACCGAATAGAACACTTGCTTTTAAGGATGATAAATGTTTTGGCAGAAAACAAAGCAAAGAAAGAATCACTGTGCTATATGGAGCAAATATGACAGGAAGTGAAAAATTAAGACTTTTAGTCATCAGAATATCAAAAAACCCAAGATGTTTTAGAGGCACAAAATCTTTGGAAGTTGACTACGTTAATAAAATTAATAGAAAAGCATGGATGACAAGTGATATTTTTGAAGAATGGATATTAAAACTAGACAAGCGTATAACAAAAGAAAAAAGGAAAATTGTGTTGGTAACTGACAACTGTCCGGCACATCCTGCCAAACTTAAAAGTGCGAAGTTGTTTTTACCACCAAACGTAACGTCAGAACTCCAGCCAATGGACCAAGGCATTATTAAAAATTTTAAATTTTATTATCGAAAGAGAATAATAATGAAGATTGTCAATGCGTTATCAGAAAATAGAAACGTGGAGGTTACAATTAACCTTAGAGATTGCATCTCTGACTGCCAAAAGTTTGGACAAACGATGTCACTGAATACACTATTCAAAATTGTTTTTCGAAAGTGGGATTTGCATTGAATACAGAAGTTGAACAACGACTGGACGAACAAGATGAACTGCCCCTTTCACAACTGAAAAACTTTTGGACATTATTAGAATCGTCTGGAAACATCGAAAATGAAATAATACTGGACAGTTATGTTTACGTAGATCACAACAGAACATCCAAATGAAGATGAAATACTGCTGAACAGTGTTAGACGCGACCATGATCACGAAGAAATTAACGATGACGCTGAAGACGCATCAGAACAACCCGTAGAAAAACCAACTCGTGAAGAAATGGTTAACGCTTTTAAAACGGTTCGTATGGGTCTACAGTTTTGTTAAGTGTTCCTGATAATGTTTTTAATGCTCTGAACAAATGTGAGGTTTTCTTTGAGAATCGGACAATTTTTTAATTGTACTGTGCAAACGAAAATTACAGATTTTTTTAATTTGTGATACTTACTGGCAAAAATTGTGTAAACGTAATTTAAATAAGTATGTTTTTGAAATAAAATACATTAAAAATAAATGTAGATTCGTTTTCATTTTCTAATTAGATAACAATTTCTAATAAAGATTCTCTGTATAACGAAATTTCTCTATAACGAATTTTTTCGCTGGATTTATCGAATTTGTTATAAGGAAGCTTGACTGTGTGTGTGTGTGTGTGTGTGTGTATTTTTTTTTTAGTATTGAGTATTATCTCCGATTGTATAGGTTTTACTTCTTTTTAGCCATTGCTGACCTACTGCTAGGCAAAGGCCTCTCCCAAACTCCCATCTTTTTCTATCCCGTGCTGTGGTTGGCCAGTTTCCTCCTGCAGGGTTTTACATTAAATTGTAAAATATTTTAGCTCTTAGTTCATGGAATTAAAGCCTTTAGGTATTAAAAGCTAAATGGATTAATGCTTAATCCTTTTATCTCTTAATTCGTGCTTTCTACAGCATCAGCTTTATTGCCCAAAGGTGCAAACCAGAGGTGCGAACGATGCATATCTGGTTATACGGAAACTATTTTCAATGTAATGACCAAGAGGAAATCAAAAAATTTTGCTACATAGAAAATTTCGCTATATGGAAGTTCATTAAAGAGAGGTCCGACTGTATATTAAATATTAGCTAAAAAATAGATCTGATAACAGAAACATACAAGCCAAATGAACAGAAATATAGTTCTTGTTTATACTTTATACTCCAGCACGACCACTTGGTCAGTAGAGTTTACAAAAAATCATCAGTACAAACAATAATCGTATTTATCAGTCACGGTCTTGAACCCCCACTCCTGACCACTCGGCTACGTGACCATGAAACTGTAAAATTTAAATTGAAATACTTAAATGCAAAGGTAAAAAAAAATTTAGAGAAGCCATTGGAGAGGATTGGCTGGCTCTAATGGAAATTGATATGGCAAATAGAATTAAAGACTGTGGAGAAATAATTTAGAAAAATTAAGTAATTAATTTTCCTAAATTATTTAACACGCTGTATTTCATAAACCAAACAGCAAAGCAATTATGTCACTTGTTTGAATGGCAGCAGTGTGTGTGTGTGTGTGTGTGTGTGTGTGTGTGTATATATATATATATATATATATATATATATACTGCTGCCATTCACACAATGTTACGATAGACACCAATATCAGAGATCAAGAACAAGTCGTGTTAACCAGTAGCAAAAAAAGCGCAAAAGCAGCTTGATCATATACTGCTGTCGTGTATAATATTATTAGACATAAAAAGGAAATAAAATGCTAGGAGAAGTTGTCACAGAAACACAGTTTTCACAATTTTTCACAGAAAAGAAAGATGTCTGTGTAACCTCACAAATCACCAGAGATCAATATAGCCATAATATAAGATACCAAGAGAAAACAGATCTTATAACTGAAACATGAGGCAAATGAACAGAAGTATAGTGACTGTGAAACCATAAAATTTAAATGCCAAAGAAAACAAATGACCTAAATAAATAAATTTTAGAAGTTACTTAAGAGATTGGCTGTATATTCGAAAATAGTGAAATATCATAAGTTGAACATTGTACTTGATGTTGCATGGGAATCTAACTATAGAAATTTGCTTTTGCCATATCAAGAGATATCGTAGATAAAATAAATTAGAAAACTTAAATAACTGCAACACACAATGTTATGATAGAACATTGTGTGTTGCAGTTATTTAATAAGTAAATGCCTAATATTATTAGGCTGTATAAATGTCAAAATAAACAATTTTAATTAGCTGCATTGATACAGGGACTGAAACATTGGAAGTATACTGAGGTTGCTTTATATTCTTTAGAAAACTGTGAGTTCCACAAATGACATATATGAGATGGCCAAGAACCTGAGTGACATATCTGAATGGTAACAGTTTTCATACTGCAAAACACAAAAATCACTATCATCAGAGACCAAACTAAGAACCCTCCACTACATTAGTTTGAAAAGGGTGCAAATATATATAAATGGTGGAAGGATATCACACTCAAAATAAGTGAAATAAAATGTTATGAAACCTGAAATGAATGCTGTAAAGTAAGCAAGCTATGTTGGTAGAACTCTTCCTTTTTTTTTTTTTTTTTTTAACCATTCGATAATTTGTAGTATTTCACCATTTAGGCTTTGGTGTGCTTCAATGTTTCAATCCCGACATCATTGTAGCCTACTAAAATTGTGTTTATGTTGGTATTTATGTAGTCTTATTAGGCCTTTATTTAATTATTTTAAGTTATTTCATCAAAGGTGTCTCTTGATATGGCAAAGGAAATTTTCTGTCTTTTCGCAATATAAATTTCCAGAGTTACAGATTCCTGTACAAAGCCAGGTATAGTGTTTATCATTGAGCCTTCTGAACCTTCAGTGTTTTCAAATATATAGTCAGTCTTTTCAGTATCTTTGCTTCGAAATCTAGCTCTTTCAGTCTTATTTCATTTTCTGGACCTTTGCCTTTAGTATTTTCATTTATGTAAAAAAAAAAAAAAAAAAAAAATATATGTATATATATATATATATTTTTTTAAATTAAATAAAATAAAACATAAGCCAGTAGTATATCAAAAACTGTAGAACGAAAATTAACATAAAAATAAACGAACAAACTGAAAAGAAGAATAAAAGTTAGACATAAATAATAGCCCAGAAACCCCTGTATAATTTCGAACTTTAAATCCAATTAAAATGACGTATATAAAATTTCGAAATTATATAGGGGTTTCTGGGCTATTATTTATGTCTAAGTTTTATTCTTCTTTTCCGTTTGTTTGTTTATTTGGTTATTTTTATGTTAATTTTCGCTCTACAGTTTTTGCCATACTACTGGCTTATGTTTTATTTCATTTAATTTAAAATATATTTCGGCTTCATATGGAGGAATTGCGAGTCGCTGCCTCTAATGAATGCTTAATTATTTATTTATCTATTTTATTATAATTTAACTTTTGTCAATATTTAATGGTAGTGTATATATATATATATATATATATATATAAGATAAAATAAAAATATATAAAAATAAAATAAAAAAATAAAAAATAAAAATATAGATGGAGAAGTTATTAAACACAAAATGCCGAGCCTAGTTGAAGAAAAAAAAGAAAAAGAATGTTAAGATCCTATTAAAAAAAAAAATAATAAAATAAAAAAAATAATAATAATAATTATTAAGTAGAATTAAATCCGAATTAATGCCGAATTAACAGGCCAATTATATGTACAAAAGCTGAAAGAAAAAGAGGGGAGGGTGATGGAGATAAAAATTATAAAATAAAAATTAAAAATTAAAAATTGGTACATAGATCAGGTATTTCATCAGGGGGCTACACCTGATCATGTACCAAACACTGTGTTTCTATGCAAACTCATGCTGATGGAGAAGCTGAAGAAATGTAAAGGAAAAGGAAAAAAATAAAATAAAAAATAAAAATTTAAAAAAATTTTTTTTTTTTTTTTTTTTTTTTTTATATCCAGAAACATGAGTGAGGTAGCCCCAACGCAGTGTATTTAGATTAATAAATTAAGTAACGTAGTGTATTTGGAAATAAATTGAATAACGCAACCGCAGTGTATTTAGAAAATTGAGTAACGCAGTGTATTTGGAAATAAATTGAGTCGATAGTATGTAAGAACGCCAGTTTAAATCGAAAGTATGTAATAAATAAATAAATAACAAGGTAGCGGTATAGAAAAAGGAAGCAATGCAAGGTAGGGGAGGGAAAAGAAGTTAAAAATACAGAGGCGAAGATAGTGAGAAAGAGGAAAGTGAGAATGTCCGAATCACCCTCGTATTACACTAATAGTTCAACGGACGGAAAAACGAAGAGTAGAAAGTAGAAAGATGTAAAGAGAAGGAAAAGAGTTTAAAGGATACTAGGCAAGCTGGGGGTGTAAGTACCCAACCTCATAGAGAGGGCCTTGGCTGTGAGAGTGTTAGTAGAAGTGGAAATTAATACCGCTAGCTTGTATTGTATATTTTACGAAATAAAATAAAATAAAAATATGAAAAGGAGGAAAATTAAATACCTATGATAATTGGCAGAAACAAGTTGAGTGAAATATAATTAAGAAATGACAATAAAATATGCGATCATGATTAATAAGGTACAATTATGCGAATATGATTAATAAGAATGGAATGCAAACAGAGGGAAAACTATGACAACGATGGTGGAGTTGCTCAGAAGAGAAGAACTATGGGAGCCCTCTGTGGTCAAAATAAAATAGAGAAAATAAGATTGGACATAAATAATTATTGATATTAAATTACGAAAATGAAAAGAAAACTTAGGAAGTGAAAGAACACGAACATCGTTCTAATAGAAGTTATAATAGAAGTCATTATGTGTGATCACTTTCCAAGTGGTGGAAATACCACCATTCAAATGTACAACTATACAAGTATCGAATTAACCCTAATCAAGGTGGAACATGGTGAAACCGAATTTTTCTTTAATGTAATCAGAGAGAATTTTTATAATAAAATTTAAGAAATTAATAGGAATGTCATTATTGCGAAGTTTGGTATAAAGATCATTTAAAGCACCAGCGAAAAGTGATTGATTGCTACTAATATTAGCTAAACGGATAATTTGTGTGCAGATAATATTTTTATGAACCTTAATCGAAATGTTCAAGTTCCAATTTGTTAAATAGATAATATTAAAATTAAATTCGCTTCTTTTGTCAAATAGTTCCAAATTATGACGAAGAGGAGGACTATTTAAAGTAATACTTAAATCCAAAAAATTTGCATGTTGGTTGCCAAAGTTTTCTTTATTGAGAGTGAGTTCAGTTGGATATATGGATTTAGCAATATTTTCAAAATGAATGTTGAGAATAAGAATGTCATCAACATAGCGGAATGCATAAAAATTAAGGTTCGGGTTGTTATCAATAAATAGATGTTCGTAATAATGGAGAAATAGATTAGATACTATGCTAGAAATTTGTGAACCCATGGGAACTCCTATGGATTGTTTATAAGCATATCTACCATCATAGATATAATTGTTTAGGATACAGAGGTTGATGTAGTTATTCCAAGTAACCTCATCTGTTGATATAACGTTTTTGTATTTGAGGAACAATTGATGAAGTACATTAACAATCAGGTGATGCGGTAAGGAGGTAAATAAGTTGGTGAAGTCATATGTTTCAATACTAAATATGCTGGAATATGTATTGGAATTAAAAATTTTAATGATACTGTGGTTGTTGTTAATGATCCAAGTGGTAGGGATATTAATAAGTATAGTATTTAACAATTTGAAAAATTGTTTACCTGGATGATAACAGCCACTTTTTTTGGCACTAGTGATGAATCTGAAGCCAACTGGATGTTTATGGAATTTGGCTATCATATACAAGAAAGGCAAAGTAGAATTGCGAATTTTGGTATGCAATTTTTTATGCAAAGCTATGATTTTTTTGATGATGGTATTAATACCGAGATTACAGCGTAAAAAGGTGGAACTACTTTCTACTTCCTTTTTGAGGGTGGTGTAATAAAATTGCTTGCAGAAGATAGCAAAGTTATTAGAAGCCTTATCTACCGGAGTGATGATAAATTTTTGTTGTAAATCTGAGATGGCTTTTTTCAGGTTAAAATACTTGGTATGCGAATTATTGTAAAGGTAGTAAGTTTTAGAAATAATTTTTTTAATGTCTTGAAATGTGACATTTATCCAATTATAGAAAGCTTCGTGGGGTATTGTATATTTATATGCTAACTTGTTGCAAAAATTCAAGATATTCAGATAAATATCTTTATATATATTATTGAGGTTGGCCTTATGGACTGGTCTGAATTTAAAACCTTTTTCCATAGCGGACTTTAGTGGAATGTTGTTAATAATGTCCAGGTTACCAGTAATAATATGTTTATGATGTTGATCAACGTAAGGAGCATATATGGGATCATCACAGTGACATGGAAGATCTAAAGCTTGCAAGTTTTCTTGCAAGCTTTAGATCTTGCAAGATCTGCCTAAATTAGTAGCTAGAGTTTTATAATTACAGATTTTAAGTCCAATAGGAGATTCATAGTTGAAGCAGTGATGGATATTGAACTTGAAATGATTATAAAATGGGAGAAAATTATTACGATTATTAAGTAAATAATGCCAAGGAATTTTATCGAACCAACTATGAGTAAATTTAATAGTACAGTATTCATTACTGTATGTAGTAATGCGACCTAGTCTAAAGAGAGAGATGTCTAAAATAATATGTTTAAGTTGAATATTTTTACATTTAAAATTGCCCCCTGATGAAATACCTGATCTATGTACCAATTTTTAATTTTTATTTTATAATTTTAATTTTTATTTTATAATTTTTATCTCCATCACCCTCCCCTCTTTTTCTTTCAGCTTTTGTACATATAATTGGCCTGTTAATTCGGCATTAATTCGGATTTAATTCTACTTAATAATTATTATTATTATTTTTTTTTTTTATTTATTTTTTTTTTTTTATTTTATTTATTTTTTTTTTTTAATAGGATCTTAACATTCTTTTTCTTCTTCAACTAGGCTCGGCATTTTGTGTTTAATAACTTCTCCATCTATATTTTTATTTTTTATTTTTTTATTTTATTTTTATATATTTTTATTTTATCTTATTTATATACATGTATCCTGTTTTGCTGCTTTGCGCATTCAGGTACACGTACTGTTTTTCCTGTTTTTCCACATCTTTGTTTTCATATTTCATATGTATATATATATATATATATATATATATATATATATATATATAGATATAAATTATATGTATATACTGTAAAAAAATTTGTTTTTTGTGTGTGTGCATTTGAATTTTTTCTCTTCACTTCATACAAATAATTTAATTTTCTTGATCTAGATCCCACAAAATATTTTGGATGTGAATTAGGTGCTCAGACACAGTTTGACTTGAAAAATGAACGTTACATTGTTAATGGATCTCATGAAGCTTCCAAATTACAAGATCTTCTGGATGGTTTTATTAAACGCTTTGTTTTATGCTTGTCTTGCGAAAATCCTGAAACTGTTTTGGTAAGTGGTAATGGTTATCTTAATTTATACAGAGGGAATGCTATATATTTACTGTAGTCTTTATAAAAATAATTGGAGCGGAAACACTTGGCCCAAAAAATGAAAAATAAAAAAATGTTTATAAACATTAAAACAAACCAAAAGACTTTTTACTGGATAAATTTAAGTGCCTAATTTGATTTGGTGTAGGTGGGTACAAAGTTGTTTCTGGATGCCAAACATCCAGAAATAACTTTGTATAATGGTAAAAGAAGATTGCTAGCATATCTCTAGGAAATTAACTTCAGTTTTCTAAGTTCATGCCTACCAACTTTTATGGTCTCTCTGTTTCTCTCAAAAATTAATCAAGCAATCTAATTTGTAGAAATGATTTTTTATATTAATTTAGTTTATACTTATTGCTTATACATCATATAAATTGATAATGTTCATGTTGTTTTTGTGATGTCATCCTAAGTCCCAAACTCTTCTAACACAAACTATTTATTACTTGTATTTCTGCATTATAATGGATCTTTAAATGAGAAAGTGTTGTCTTGTGCATTTACATTCCATTATGGAATTAAACAGATCAGAAATGTACAGGGCAAACATTTCTAATCTGTTCTTCCCTCTACCTTATGCACACATTCACTTCATATCTGAAAACTCTAAAAGAAAAACTTTATTTAAATATAGCACCAGACTTTATCCAAACATTTTACTATGGTTTGTACTCTCATAATATTTATTTGTACTAGAAATTTATATTATTCTTCCTTTATCAACGTTATCTTATCTGCAGTACTAAACTCTTAATTCTTACAGTTTTATAGTTTCCTCTTACTCCTCCTACATTTTAAATGAATGCTTGGTTCTTGATGCCAAGCATTCTGTCTAGCAATTTCAGTAGACTCCTCAGTGCATTGTTTTTATAGAGCTGTTGCAGCTGAATAGATTCCTTTTGATTTTAAATTTTAAGTAGTTTCCCTTATTTCATAATTTAGAATAGCTTATTTTCACTACAAGAAATAGGAAGATGCCCACAAATGAAAGTTACATTTCTGTTTTTTTTTCCCCTAATGTAGTAACCCAGCTAATCTCAGCTGCTTGGTCACATGTGGCAGAGCCAGAAACCTGTGTGGTAAAGCTAATCCCACAGCTACAAGAAGCAAAACCATGGATTATGGACGCTTTCCCCAGACTAGACTGCAAATCTAACTTCCATGTGTTTGCATTTTATTAAAAATTCTCGTTTCTCTCATTTGTACTTTATTAAAAATGCAAATGCATGGAAGTTGCATTTTCATTAATAAAACAGCCCATGGTCTTTCATGATATTACATACAGAAATGTCCAGAAAGTGTAGTTTGTTTCCTAATGAATGGTGCGAAAGCTTAAATTAGGCCACCTTTCACAAACACTGAGTATTTTTTTCAAACTCACCTTTTTTGGTGGAGCTCCAACCAAGGTGTCCCCTCACACTGCTGTCATTACTTCCAAAGGTGTCATTTTATAGTGGGATCTGATGATTGTCTCAGAGGAGCATTGTCCACAAATTACATGAACAGAAAATCATATATGCAAAAAAGAATTATGCTGAAGAAAGATAGTTTGGATGTTCCTCAAACTGTTTGCTAAGAAGACTCGGTATGTTGAAAGTGTAGGCCAAAAGAGCTCATTCTGACTATAATGACTGGTGTTTATGTTTTCCCAGCTGCAAAGACAACCATCCAACCTTTTCTAAAACTTTTGAGCATGGACATGGAAAACCTCATACCCAGAAGCAAGGCAGTAGAAAAGCATATGCCAAAAACATATGCGTTGAAGCCTCCCAGTGATTTCAATCAGTATTAGCTCAAACTGAAGGAAATCATTCCACCAAATGTCTCGGTTTTTGAATGGCCACATTAATTGTTCTCGTTTGTACCAAAATCCTGCTTTTCATGCAACTCCTGTAAGATTCAGCATGGGTTCTCTTAGGAAGAAATCAGCTGATTCCTCTGTTATGGAGACTACTGAAATTTCTGGTCAAGAGGGCAATGTTATTCTCCATTTGTCAGATTGTGACATTTCTTCAGTTCAAGATTTGTTGAGAATGGCTGTCTAATAGTAGGACGAATAGCATGTTTCCATAAGTAAAGAACATTACATTCCAGAGAGGAAATCAATAGGTACCTACAATTTTGCATTTTTTTTTTTTTTTTTTTTTTTTTTTGTATATGACATTGTCATGATATATGCCAGGCGTAGTTCCAACACAGTTACATGATAGGCTATAGTGGTTCAGTACATCCAAAACTTTGAAATTTTAATATATATTTACCTAGTTTGCCCTTTTAAAATTATGAGCTTATGTTTACATATAATATTGGTAGATTTAAACAGAAGGGTAAGAAATGACAATTACCTTTACAGAAATATTTAAGGGCAATTTGGAGAGAAAAGTAACATCCATGGCAAAAATTTAAGAGAAGCTGCCAAAGAACTGTATGGTGAGGTATCTAAAGACAGGAAATTTAGAATGTCATGGCAGACCCAATAAGTTAAAGGCAATTATAAGTTATAAAAAAAAATATAACTTATAAATCTTTATTGGAATGTAGAGACATGCAAGAGGACTAACACGTGAGGGTGAGAAGCCAAATAAAAGCATTGACAGATTTTGGGAAATATATGGAAAACAAACATTATGAAAGTGGAAAAATATTTTCCTATTCAGTTAAAAACTTCAGAACGGGGACCATCCATAACCAAAGTAACTGAAAATGATGTTAGTGAAGTTAAAACAGATTAGAAGGATATTTTAGAGGTTTCAGGTAAAAACTTTGAATGCTTAATGAAGGAGCTGCAGATGTCACTGAAGAAGAGGAAAAGATTGAATGGAGAATTTTGGATACTGTCTTGTTATTGAGGCAGAAAATATGGACAAAGTCCATATTTTGAAAAGCTGCAAGGATAGATGAAATGCCAAAAGCTGGAGGGAACATAGAGGCCATGTCATATTATCCACAGGTGGTTTTACAAAAGAAAACAAATTCCAAAAGATGGAAGCAAGGCATTAATCATACCAATATATAAAGAGGGAAATAAAATCAAATGTGGAAATTTCAGTATCTCGCTCCTTGTAAAGTCAGTACAAGTATCTTAGAGAAGAGGCCGAGTATTGGTGAATGATGCAAGTTTTATGCCAAACAGGGAATGACAAAGTCAAATACTTATATGAAGATAAATGATAGAAAAATCACAGGAACTTAAGAACCTGTATTTAGGATTTGCTGACCTTGAAAAAAAAAAAAGCGTACAACAAATTTAACTAGAAATTTGATCTTTCAAATGTAGAACAATATAATATCAAGGATAATTTTTTAAGGGGAATAAAATCTTTGTATGAAAATGTGAAATCTGCAAGTTTGTTTAAAAAAAAAAAAAATCTAAGATCTGGTATTAAAATGGCAAGTAATTAAGTTAATGACAAAGTTTAGTGTGGTAGATACAAAACACTTGCATCTTTTGATATTGTGCTGTTAACAGTAACGTGCAAGATCCTCAAGAAATTCTAAATAAAATAAATACAGATTTTTGGGAATTTGGCATAAATATTAGTTACAAAGAAACAAATAACTATGAATGTTTGGATTGGCAATTAAAATTTAGAGTGTAGACCAAGTATCCAACAATTGGAATGAGATATTTTGTGCATCTAGGAACAGTCTTTATTGAGGATTGGATACGGAAATAAACAATAGAATAAATAATGCAGAGAGTGTATGTGAACATCTGTTGTGTAGGTTGGCTCCTGAATGTTTAAGTTCAACTCTGTCATGGTACACTGCAATGATACTAAACTGTTAAATGGCCAGAAATGAGTACAGTGCCATGGTTGTGCAATATGTGTGTGCATTGCTTAGTTGTTTCTGCCGGGAAGCTTTTCATAAGGAAAATTGCTTCCCCAATACTCATCAACACCACGAGGAAACATTCCACAGTTGTGCTCATACTGTTTTTAATGGACTAAATCCTGTAGCTGTAAGAAGTAATGCAAGTCATATGGGGTGCCAGCAATTCGCCACTCCATATGTCAATATTTTGGCAATAAATCAGCACATACACCAACCATAAGAATAAGTATTTTACTGTAACTAAAATATTTACAAATTAAAATAAAATAAAATAAATATTTACAAAAACTGCTAATATATTAAATTAAATTATGTATATGTGAAAAACACATTAAAACTGTGATTAAAATCCTTGCGATAAAATACACTACAATAAACCAGATTGAAAACGATAAAATCTCTGGAGCTTTCGGAAGCATCGGCTTCCTTCCTCAGCAGTAACAAAAGTTAATGCACACTTCCATAAAAATTAAAATTTTTAAATGAGCTAGATGAAAATGTTACCGCAAAGGAGATAACAGTAAAAGAATTAGATGATTAGATGAAATCTTTCGTATCAAAAGGTTTGAGGTTCTCTGTGATATTTATTTCGCCAGGGCCCAGAGAAGATTGTTGTCTGCTATCAGAAATTGAATGATGAAAAGAGAAAGTCAACACTGTTCAACTATTTCCGCAACAGTCATTTCTTCATTGTGTATTTTATGTCAGAGATTCCCAAACTTTCTCGGTTCACGGCGCCTTTAGTGTCTCAGTAATTTTTTCAAGGCACACCCAGACCAAAAGAAATACCTAACAGATCTGTTTAGTATTAGGTCCAAACAACTTAATAAGAAACGTTGAAACTGTGAACTACCTCGAGCTAGTAGTTTGCGCGGTGTCCGACAGATGTCGAGTATCGCTGTGTTTCCCTCGAAAATTTAAAATATTTCGTGGCGCGCAGTTTGGGAACCGCTGTTTTATGTAATAAACATTTAATTCCATAATTATTTTCATTATCTTTTACATTGTGTACAGTTAAAAAGTTATTTAAAAGGTATTTTTAAAATTCTTTATGGACATTCCAGAAGGTCAAGGACCAATTATAATTTTTCCTATTGGTTATTATATTCGATTAACGTGTTTCCGTTTTGTGCGATGTGCTCACGGGACAAATTAATCGCATTAATCGAGGCCCTTCTGTAGTTAAAAATGCACGTAGGACAAAAACTGTGCAAACAACATTGGATTCTTTCTTTAAATTAGATTAATTTATTAAAAAGTTAATGGTTTGTATGTCTCCTTTTATATTAAGATTTGCAATTCTTTTTACTTTGGTTCTAAAATATTGTATATATCAAAATATATACTGTACAATATTTTCATTTCCGTTAATATTTCTTTTTTCTTAGTTTATCTTAGAAATAAAATTTTTAAAAAATGTTATTCATATTACTGTATTGTTATACAAGACTTGTTTTTATTTTATTTTATTAATTTGTTTTTGATATTCTTATTATTTATTATTATTCTTAGATATACAGTATGTACCAAAAAAAAAAAAAAAAATGGTATAATTTTGACACTCTTGTGGGACCTCGTTACTACAAAATGTGAAAATTTAGGTCCCTTGAACTTTTTATTAATGAGATTCTACTATAGTTATGTTTTTAATTAAATCCTACAGTAGTACACTGTGATCAATGCCACTCAGCGGGTATTTTACCTGTAGATTTTTAATGCATGTAGGAATCCTGCTGAGCCAACCGGGCTAGCCGGGTGGGTGAAGTGCCTGCCTGGCAACCCAAAGGTTGCGGGTTCGAATCCCGCCTTGGGCTTGGATCAGAGTAGAAAATACAAAAACCTTGGGAGGTGCAATATGGCCCCAGAAGCCAATGCGCCAACAACTAACAAAAAAAAAAAAAAAAAAAAGAATCGTGCTGATAACCAAATCAAGAGTATTGCTTCTTCTCTAACTGCTGTAGAAAATAGTCATCCAAGAACCAAGAAATCTACAAAAGTCGTGAGTGTGTGACCAATTCACAAATTCCTGTCAATATCTGAAAAGTTAAAATCTCCATTACAGACCTATAACACATTCCTACTCCCAATTTTGTTTTCTCAGTGCTTATATCTCACTAAACTGACTCAACATTGCACATGGTCATCCATGTTGACTGGATGCACTGCCCTTACATTTAATATGCTTCTTAACTAAAAGCTAACCCCTCCTGTTCTGTCAGTCCTTACTGTATACATTGTACTCCTTATATTCAAATTTGGCATTGCTTATGTCTGAGTGACACAATGTGTCCACTGTCCATACAATGTGTGCATTTGATGACTTAATCAGTACTTCACATTCATCAAGTTTATTTACAATGCTCCTGGCATTAGTGTGCATACATGCACCTGTTCTTACTCTTAGTTACCCTTACACAGCACATATATTCATGTGTTCCACAATGACCCGCAGGGATGACCCACAATGTTAGCATTGTCCCCTTCAAAGTAGTCCCTTCCAGAATTTATATATCAATCCCACCATCTACCCCCTCTGGTTGAAGTTTTGCTGAAAGTCCTGTTTGTTTCATGATGCAGATCACCACTTTCTGTGATTCAGCCTAAATCTGCGATGTCTTTGAATCTTGGTCCTTTTAATCAGATTTTCATTTTTGGGGAACAGAAAAAAGTCACAGTGCCAAATCAAGAGAATAGAATGGATAGTGGGACTTGCCATTTTGTTTTTGGCTAAAGCTGCTGAACCCAAAAAACTGTGTATATTGTGCATTGCCATCGTGCAGAAGCCAATTCTGAGTGTGCCACTTGTCTGGGCATTTTCTTCTGAAATTCTCCTTCAAATGCCTTAGGACCGTGACATAGAATTGGTGATTTACAGCTTGGCCAGGTGGAAGGAACTCTTGACGAACAAGTCCCTCATTGTTGAAGATAACAGTGAGCATTCACCTGACATTTTATCTGACCTGCTTTTCCTGTTTTTTCCATCTGCTGTGATGGACTTTTTCACTGGTAGGACTTCCACTTTGTTTCTGGGTCATAACCATAAACTCAGGCTTTCATTCCCTGTTACAACCTTGAAAAGGAAGTTTCTGTTCTGGCCTTCATTTGCAAGTTTTTTGTTTGTCACTCAGCAGACTGGGCACAAATTTTGTGGCAATCTGCATAATGTTTAAATTTTCAGTTAAAATTGTCAGTATATGCCATATAGTAGGCCTAGAATATTACAGATATTGTTAATTGTACACCGGCTGTCCTCATTAATGGCTTAATGCTCTTCTTCAACATTTTCATCAGTCTAACTTGATGTACAACTTGGGTGCTTAAAATTCTTGCCTGAAGTTTGGTCACTTTGGAAATACAAATACCATTGAAAAGTTTGTGTTCTACCCATAGCATTTCAACAAATGCTTAATTGAGCATTTTGTGTCTCCAAAACTGTTTTCCCAAGTTTATGATAAAATTTGAAGCAGTGCTGTTCCTTGTTTCCCATCTTCAAAAATTGTAAGGCACGCTTAAACGCCCATTGCACAAAAGCACAATGTCATGTTGTAATGAAACTCATGGTGAATTAGTTCAGTGGTATCTGATGGCACACTGCTGCTGTACTACATGTGGTATGGCAGCAGTGTGCCATACCACATGTAATAGTAAAAGTTTCTACATGTAATAGTAAAATAATATTACATACCACATGTAATAGTAAAAGTTTCTGCACCTTGTGCTTATTATACAGTACTTCTGCTATTTCTCTTATATGCTGTCTGAAATCCAGTCATTCTGTCCACAAAACCATTGATTCACTAAGTTAAATATTCTTTTCAGAGTAATATTGTGTCAGTATATTATTGAACAGATATAGAAGAGGCTTCATCTTCAGTACTCAGTTCATTAGGAACTGGTTCCACGTTTCGCATTTATTCTGAAATGGAGGCATTGTAAAATGAGAAGGGGGAAACTCCTTTATGTGTCAACAGAAGTGTTGCCTTATCTAGTAATCTCTGAAATTAGACATTTGGATTGAACCTGTATGAAATAAGACCGAGAATAATTTAATTTTAACTGCAGTGACATTTTTTTCAATAATTCATTCATTATTTTTTTGTTCCAGAGTCAACTGTTTATGCTATACTTTTACAGCATAAGCATGTATCTTTCACAAGTAGTTTATAGAATTTTTTGCAATTGGGTATTTTGGGAAACTAATAGGATTTCATTCAGAATTTTACATTGTGTTTCTGGCATATCAATAAAAAAAAATTTTATTATTGATTTATTTAATTATGAGATCTGACTAAGAGTAACATTGCTTGGTCTATCTGATCTTCTTTTAAATTATCAGCAAACTTTAATAGCTTTTCTTTTCTACTCTCATCAGTGTCATTGAGATCAGCAATGAGGGGTACCCAACATTGAACACTGCTGAAGCTTTTTGCCATTTTTCACCTCAAGTTTCACTTCATATTTGTGAAAATGCTATAAAATTTTCTTTATACATATTGAAAAACAATATTACTGTCATATTCTTTTTATTTTATTTTATTTCTTAGGGAGTATTGCCTAAAAAGGGAGTAATAACATCTAAATGTAAAGCTTGTGGTCATAGTGGTCAGTTGGACAGCACCCATAAGCTTACAACGTTTATCTTGAAAAATCCTCCTGATCAGGTTTGAATCTTTATTTAGTCACTTTCTTTGTATATATATTTTGAATTCTTTATTTAGTTTTTTTTTTTTTTTTCTTTAAATTATCATGACACATTTGATTTAAATAACCAGTGTTTCACAGTATTACTCTTTCAGGAAATTCCAGGTACAAAATTCAGTTAGTATTCACATAATTAGATCAGCAGACTCTCTTCATGAGATGTTAAATAAATTTGAATAGTCCCGTGTAATATCTGTTAAAAACAGTTAATGTACTACACCTTCACTTTGGTGAAATGTGATGGAAAATGGTAACAACTATACATTAGTCAAAAGTTCAAACAGCTGTCACAATACTTTTAGCTTCCTTAGTAGGAATAAAAAACTGTCAATTAAATTTAGATATTCTCCATGTTTGTTTTCTTGCATTATGCTGTTTATTTATGTGCAGTCTGCACTTAATCTGTAGGAGCATTGGTTGATACTTGATCTTACCATGATTAATGTAATAATGCTATACTACTGCACTGTGATTACGTAGTTGCTTTAATCATTCACCACTATGCCCATCTATAAGTATAAATATTAAAGGCGACTACGATGGTCTGAGACTGTATTTAAATTCTATACAGTGGGACCAACTAATGATGTTACCAACAGCAAATTCAAAATGGGAAGCATTCAAAGAACCTATCTTGGAAGCTACTAGGCTTTACATACTAACTAAGAAATATTGTTCAAGGTTTAGGCCTAAATAGATGTCAGATGAACTAATGAGACATATGGTATAGAAGAAAAATGCATGGGATACATATAAATTAACACGTGACACAGAAGCCTATGATATAAGTTGATCTGTAACCAAGTTACAAAGGAGGTTAGGCAGGCGAAGGCAGATTATGAGAAATCTTTGGCAAGGGATGCAAAGAAAAACAGCAAAGAGTTCTTTACTTATGTAAACTCTACAAGAAAGGGGATGAATCAGATTGGTCCACTTGATATCGATGGTTCAACTGTTGATGATCCTGCTGAGGTAGCTAACAAACTAAATGAATATTTTGCATCGACATTCACACATGAGGAGTTATTCAGCGAGGGGAATGCCAGAGGTGTATTGAACTCTGGCAGTAAGCTAGATAATCTTGTAATAACTGAGAGTAAAGTGGAGGAGAAATTGTTCAAGATAAACACAAGAAAGACACCTGGGGTGGATGGGATCTATCCAGTTATATTAAGGGAGGCAGAAAAAGGAAGTGCGCAGGCCTTTAGCCATGATTCAGGGCATTCTTGAACTCCGGGGATGTCCCCAGGGACCAGAGATGTGCAATTGTTTCCCCCCAATTCACAAAGGGGGATCAAAGGCTGACACAAGTAATTATAGACCTGTGAGTTTAATTTCTGTTCCAGGAAAATTAATGGAGCCACTGGTTAAAGAAGCACTGCAGTATCATCTAGACAAGACTTCAATTGGTTTTGTTGACAAAACCAACTGAAGTCTTGTCTAGATGATATAACAAAACCATGACACAGCATGGTTTTGTTAAGGGGAAGTCTTGCTTGACCAATTTGATTGGATACTATGATGCAGTCACAAAAGAACTGGATTCAGGGAATAACTTTGATATTATATACTTGGATCTTAGAAAGGCTTGATACTGTTGCACATGGAAGACTGCTGCACAAATTGGAGCAGTGTGACATTGGAGACAAATTGCTGCTATGGATAAAGGGGTGGTTGAGGGGGAGATGACAGAGAGTGGTAATCAATGGACACTGCTCATCGTGGACTAATGTTATTAGTGGAGTCCCTCAGAGTTCAATGTTGGGTCCATTGTTGTTCTCTGTATTTATAAATAATATTGATGGTGGTATATCAAGTTTAATGTCCAAGTTTGCAGACAATACAAAGGTTGGCAGGGTTGTTAAGGACACTACTGACGCTATGCTACTGCAGCAGGATCTGGAAAGGTTGAGCAGATGGGCTGAGAGGTGGCAAATGAAGTTTAACATTGACAAAATGTAAAGTACTACATATGGGAAACAGCAACCCCAGAGTAACGTATCAACTCTGTGGTACTACACTGACAGTGGTAGAGAATGAAAGGGACCTGGGGGTGGTTGTGCAGGCAGATAGGAAGTTCTCTGAGCAGTCCAGGCAGGCTGCAGGAGTAGCTCATGGTGTCTTATCAATGATATACAGGAATTTTTCTAGCAGGGATAAGGAGGTGATTATTCCTTTGTATAAGGCAATGGTCAGGCCACACCTTGAGTACTGTATACAGGTCTGGATGCCTCATTTCAAGAAGGATGTAGAGCTGCTGGAACTAGTACAGAGAAGGGCAACAAGATTAGTGAATGGAATAAAGGGTTACTCTTACGAAGAAAGGTTTTGCAAATTACAGTGTCTGGAGACTAGGCACCGGCGAGGTGATCTGATAGAGGTGTACAAAGCCTTGAATGGCTTGAGCATGCTCAATGCTGATGGGATACTGGCTCTTGCTCAGAATAATCACCTGAGAGGGCATAAATTCAAATTGAGGAAAGACAGATGTAGGATAGATGTGCAGAAATTTGCCTTTAGCCAGTGGGGGTAGCTGGTTGGTTGGTAGAACAGACTTCCATCCCTTGTTGTGGAAGTTGATAGCCTAAATAAATTTAAGGCTCAGCTGGACAGGTATTTCGAACAAACGGAGGGGTGAAGTGGAAGTTTTTTTTTTTTTTTTTTTTGGCTAATGCTGCATAAGCTTGCTTTCTTGCATCATATGCCTCTACTAATGCTAATTGCACTACCTACAATAAGCAAAGCTTCGCCAATGAAGAAGATACATTTTACTTATTCTCAGTGGATACCATCGCCCCACAACCCCTGGGTTGTGGGGCGATGGTATCCGCCGAAAATCCATTGGCGAAGCATTGCTTATTCAAGGTAGTTCAGTATCAGGGCAACTCGTTGTGAAGGCACCCACAATATGAGATATAACAAAAACAATGCCATTTCACCTACTTCGGTGTACCCTACGAATTAAACTGATGCTTGGCACTAACTTGTTCGATTAGTGAATTTTCTGTAGTCTGAGGCTTTCAGCGATTAAACATTTTTAGTGGAAACATTTTGATATAATGGAAGTGACATATTGCAATTGTTTTCATTGATATCTATAATTTGATATGCAGACAGCATTAAGTTCTGATGGTTGTGAACAGTTCTGAATTACTTAGTGGATTGTTGCTCTCTCTCTAACTTGGTAATGAGTTTAATGAACAGAATGTTAAGCAATTAGAAATTCCTAGTTTAAAAATGTTTCCCATAGCAGAGTAAAATATTTATAAATTCTGAAATAGTACTTAAAAATCATCTTTAACTTATGTATGTGTATCTTTTCATTTTTATTTGTGTAGTTAATATTTCATACCCTTAGGTTATTTTCCCTTCTAAGAAGTTTTCCAACGTAAGAGGTTCTAAACTTCCAGTCCTTTGAAAAACTTCTTATCAGGGTTCTTCTGTATATGTATATTTTAATTGCTGTTTGATTTTTCATATAAATTTATTTCATTATTCTAATAAGGCTTTCAGATATATTTTTTTCTTTAGGCATGCTTCTCTGTTGTATTTTTCATTTTCATAATTTATGGTATTTTATTCAGTGATTTTTCTTATTTATGTTAAGTGAGTATTACATTATTTTTATATTTGTCTGTTTGTCAGAATAATTAAGAAATATTTAAGATCCTTTGAACTTTGGATAATTTATAGCTGTTATCATTTTCCATTGTGTGTGTGTTTGCAAAAATTAAATTGTAGTGCATTAAATGTTTTCAGTGCAAAAACTCATATGTAATTGCATCCATATTTATATTCATATGTGCCATTCTGAGAAGTGTGATTCAGAGAAGATACTGACCAGCACATTATAATTATTTCATGGTGTTAGACTTTACTGTTTTTGTTTATGCTAAGTAGTATGTTTCATAACTATCTAGGTAAAATGAATAAAGCTATAAATGAAAAATAAAATCTTTGATAAAATAAGATTACATCTGTTAAAAAAACATATATACAGCCACTCCCCAATTTAACATAAGCGTTGCGTTCCACGGAACACTATTAAATCAAATATTACATAAGTCAGAATTTCCCTAAATAAGCATTTAGGGAAATTCTGCACTCCCAACTATGCATGCTGAATTTGATTGAGGCAAAAAAGAAATGGTCAATGAACATGTAAATAGAATTATTTATTAAATTTTTTTTATCTCATGCGCAGCAAAAATTACAAAAAGAGGAGACAGGCATAAAGTCAGCAAGTTTTGCCTTTCGTGCATCATTGCCAGAATTAGCTCTCCAGCTGATAAGCACACCACTGCGGAAGTTGAGGGCTATTGAAATTTAGAAGGGGTTTTTCCCAACACATCATACAATTTCTATGCAACTGCAAAATCGCCACTGGCGACTTCACTGCATACTTTAATGTTTTGGAAACCAGCATGATTCTTGAACCTATTAAACCACCTGTTGCTTGCCATGAACTTGGCTTGGGGTTTGTCGTAGCAAAAATTACAAAATGCGCAGCAAAAATTACAAAAGTGTACAAAATTACAAAAATTTCAAAATTATAAAATTACAAAAAGAGGAGACAGGCATAAAGTCAGCAAGTTTTGCCTTTCGCGCATCATTGCCAGAATTAGCTCTCCAGCTGATAAGCACACCACTGCGGAAGTTGAGGGCTATTGAAATTTAGAAGGGGTTTTTCCCAACACATCATACAATTTCTATGCAACTGCAAAATCGCCACTGGCGACTTCACTGCATACTTTAATGTTTTGGAAACCAGCATGATTCTTGAACCTATTAAACCACCTGTTGCTTGCCATGAACTTGGCTTGGGGTTTGTCGTACTTATCCTTAATATCTTCATATCATAAATACTTTTTGCTTGAATGGCCGTTAGATTCAGGGGCACTTGCTTCTGAATCTGATTTTCCATCCATATTATTAATAGCTTTTCCATCTTCGATATAGCACCTGAATGCTGCTTTGTTGATCACTGTTGGGGCAAACTGGCCCCAGTGTAAAATACGTTGATCCTTTAACATGTTCTTTTTTTTTACGTGCACTGTCCCTTAAAATAGTATTCACTGTTGAAGCAGCGAGACCTATTTCCGTGCAATAGATGAAAAATTTTTTCTGCTTCGTACTTCTTAATTAATCATCTTCAGTTCTAAATCAATTTTATTTTGTTTGATTTCCTAGCACTGCCGGCACTTGCACTTTCCATTGGTCGCTTTCCCTTCACCGTTGTAATAAGTAAATAGGATATGATTAAAGAGGCCTGTGCGCTCTGGATTCATTATTATTATTATTAAATTACAGTTGCTCAGAAAGAAACGGATACAAAAATATAGATTGTGACAAGTTTAATAATAGGAAATATACATATATTAGATTAGATACATACAAATAAAAGTTTTCGGTTGTTTAGTCAACCTTCTTCAGTTAAACTGACAGTTAGAATGGAGCATGAGGGCGTGTACTGCCAATCTTGTACGTGAAGTGCGTGATTAATTGTTGGATGTTGAAGCCTGTGGCTGTGATGTATGTGGACGTGGCCAGCGTTTGTCAATGGACAGGATTGCTGTTTCGGTGATAGGGTGGACTTGACAACCACTGTTCCTGTTCACTGAGGTATTGGAGCATTTGATGTTTAACGACTCCAACCAGCCGTGTCACCGATAATGGCGGGACTTATCCACAATCACAACATCGCAGTGTGGGTCTATGTCATGGTGGGTTGCCCAAACATGTTCGGCAATAGCTGAGTGCTCCACATCTGCTAAGCGGATTGCTCTTTTGTGTTCGAAAAGGTTCGTAATTTTCTGCCTGGGAGTTGTACGCATTTTATCCCATGTGATTTTAAGATTCTACAAACCTGTCGTGATCGGTTTGGGTAGTATGGTAGTTTAGCCAGCACACATAGGTTTACGATGGACAGTTGTCTTCAAGCACATGCCCTCGCGCCAGACAAGGGTGTCTAAGTATGGTATGGGGTTGTCCGACTCTAGCTTGACCGTGAATTTTATGAAAGGTGACAGAGAATTGAGGTGGTCTAAGATTCGGTCACCTGAATTTCTGGGATAACTACAAACACATCGTCCACATAGCCATCTTCTTGTGTGACCAACAGAAACATCCAAGGTGATGACTCAGCCACGAGTGCCTTTATCCCATAAGACATGGGATAAAATGCATACAACTCCCAGGCAGAAAATTACGATCCCTCATCTCTAAGGTAAAAACACCTGTCCCCACCCAACTACAAAGCGAATTGGTCTACCGCATCTCTTGCCGTGACTGCACTAGCTGCTACATTGGGGAAACTGGGAGGCGGCTCGAAAAACGCCTTTACGAACACAAAAGAGCAATCCGCTTAGCGGATGTGGAAGACTCAGCTATTGCCGAACACGTTTGGGCAACCCACCATGAAATTGACCCACACTGCGGTGTCGTGATTGTGGATAAGTCCCCCCATTATCGGTGACGCGCCTGGTTGGAGTCGTTAAACATCAAATGCTCCAATACCTCAGTGAACAGGAACAGTGGTTGTCAAGTCCACCCTATCACCGAAACAGCAATCCTGTCCATTGACAAACGCTGGCCACGTCCACATACATCACAGCCACATGCTTCAACATCCAACAATTAATCACGCCCTCATGCTCCATTCTAACTGTCAGTTTAACTGAAGAAGGTTGACTAAACAACCGAAAACTTTTATTTGTATGTATCTAATCTAATATATGTATATTTCCTATTATTAAACTTGTCACGATCTATATTTTTGTATCCATTTCGCTCTGAGCAACTGTAATTTAATATAATAATGAATCCAGAGCGCAGAGGCCTCTTTAATCATATTCGAACTGTTCTTGGCCAACCAACATGTGATATAGTCGTGAAACTGCAAAAGAATTTCATCTTTATACCCTGTGGCAAGCAACATCTCAGATTTGCTCACAGGTGCAAATCAAACAAAGTTATCCCGAAAGGATTTCTCTACAAACCACCGTTTCCTAATGAATGTATGCAACGTGCCTGTCAAAACTTCAGCTACAAGACCCTGAGCATATGGATTGGCTGCCTTCGTCGAGACTTAAAATATGCTTCACCGAATAAAGCAGCCCTGCTGATCGAACTTAGGAGTTTAATTCCCGATCCTGTTTACACCAATATAATCCATACCTTGTGCTACCAAGCCATCAGAGAATCTGAATGCTATTGTACACGTCAAAAACGTAAGTTCAATGCTTTAATTAGTGAATCCAGTCAATTTCGTCATCAGCATAATACCCCTTCCACAAGTTGCACAGATTTTGTATTGAACCCGAGCAACAAACAGTTATCTACAGAACAAGTAGACCTATTGACTCTGGGTATGAAATTTGCTGTTCTCCCAAGAAACCCACCGATCACTGATATTGCCAGTAGCTTAGAAGAGTGTTTAACACGTTTCCCTGAAGATGTGGAAAACACAATTCGCCTAACAACTGCAGCAATGTTACACCATGCTCGCCCCGCTTCTTCCAGTCTCAGCCACAAACAAATTTCTGCCCTTCAGACACTGAAGCGAGACAAATCCATCATCATCCTACCGGCAGACAAAGGACGTCGAACAGTCGTAATGAACCACGCAGATTACGAGACAAAAGCCTTGCTGCTCTTGCAGGACACTTCTGTTTACAAGCCCTTAACCGTTCCTCCTATCAAAGCCTTGGAACGATGGGAGTCGAAAGTCAACATCCTCGTCAACAGTTGGCTCAAACAGAAGAAAATAACAGAATCAACACGTAATCGCCTCCGGCTGCCAGATTCCACAATTCTATGGACTACTGAAAGTTCACAAAGAAGGCACACCACTAAGACCCATTGTATCCTGTTGTGGCTCAACGAGTTAAGAATTAACTAAGCTTGTCTCGAGGCTCCTTTCTCCCCTAGTAGGCAAGACCACCAACACCATCTCCAACAGTAGTGAGTTCATAAAAAGGATCCGTACCATATCCATCTCACCAGATCAAGTTATGGCATCATTTGATGTAGTTTCACTTTTTACCTCCATCCCAGTAGAACTTGCCATCACATGTAGTAGTAGTGGCATGTGATGCAAGAAAACAAGTGTATGAGCTTATGCAGCATCAGCCAAAAAAAAAAAAAAAAAAAAAAAATCACACCATTCCCTCCAAATGCCTGTCCAGTTCCTCCTTAAATTTATTTAACCTGTCAACTTCCACGACAGATGGAAGTTTGTTCCACCAATTAACCACCCGCTGGCTAAAGGCAAATTTCCACACATCTATTCTACCTCTGTCTTTTCTTAATTTGAATTTAAGCCCCCTTAGTTTCGTAATCTGAACAAGTGGAAAGATCCCCTCAGAATTCAGCGTGCTCAACCCCAATCAGATCACCGCGCAGGTGCCTAGTCTCCAGCCACTGCAATTTGCAGAACTCAAGCCTCTCTTGGTAAGAGGATCCCTTCATTCCCCTCACCAATCTTGTTGCCCTTCTCTGTACACGCTCAAGTAAATCTACATCCTTCCTAAAATGAGGCCTCCAGACCTGTATGCAGTACTCAAGGCATGGCCTGACCATTGCCTTATACAGAGGGACAATCACCTCCTTCTCCCTGCTAGCAAGATTCCTATATATCATTGACAAAACCTCATGACCTGCCCTGGCAGCCTGTCTGCTTTGCTCAGAAAACTTCATATCTGACTGCACAATTACTCCCAGGTCTTTTTCATTTTCTACCACCTTAAGTGTAGTACCACACAGTTGGTACGTTTCTCTGGAGTTACTTCTACCCATATGCAGTACTTTGCATTTGTCAAGGTTAAACTTCAGTTGCCACTTCTTAGCCTATCTGTCCAAATTTTCTAGGTCCTATTGCAGTAGCACACTGCCATTATTGTCATTAACAACTCTGCCAACCTTTGTATCATCTGCAATCTTCGACACTAAGCCTGATATACCTTCATCAATATCATTGATAAATATACAAAACAACAGTGGACCTAACACCGAACCCTGTGGGACTCCACTAATAACATTAGTCCATGAAGAGCAGCACCCATTGATTACCACGCTCTGTCTTCTCCCACTTAACCATCCTTTTATCCATTGTAGCAACTGACCCTTAATACCATTCTGCTCCAATTTGTACAATAGTCTTCCGTGCGCAACAGTGTCAAAAGCTTTCCTGAAATCCAAATATATGATATCAAAATTATTTTTTGCATCCAGTTCCTTTGTAACCACATAATATCCTATCAAATTTATCAGACAAGACTTTCCCTTAACAAACCCATGCTGTGTCTGAATTATTGCTGCAGTCTTGTCTAGATGATCCTGCAATGCATCTTTAACCAGTGACTCCATTATTTTACCTGGAACAGAAGTTAAACTAACTGGTCTGTAATTACTCTTGTCACCCTTCGATCCCCCTTTGTGAATTGGGGATACATTTGCACATCTCCAGTCCGTGGGGACCTCCCCTGAATCCAAGGATGCTCTCATAATTATGGCTAAGGGTTTGCTTAGTTGCTTTTCCGCCTCCTTTAATATAACTGGATAGATCCCATCCACCCCAGGTGCTTTTCTTATGTTTAACTTCAACAATTTCTCCTCCACTTTGCTTTCAGTTATTACAAAATCATTAAGTATCCTGCTACAATTTGATAACCTTCTGCCATTTTAAAACCTTAATAATTCCTCATGTGTGAATGTAGATGCAAAATACTCATTCAGTTTGTTTGCTGTCTGAGCAGGATCATCAACAGTCGAACCATCGATGTGGACCAATCAGATTCATCCCCTTCCTTTTAGAGTTTATATAAGTAAAGAAATCCTTGCTGTTTTTCTTAGCATCTTTTGCCAAGGATTTCTCATAATCTGCCTTCGCCTGCCTAACCTCCTTTACGACCTGATTACAGACTAGCTTATATCTGCCATAGGCTTCTGAGTCGCTTGATAATTTATGTGCAACCCATGCAAAACAACTCTTAGATAATGACGAAACCCTTGGCAGCAGAATCAAACTAACACCAGACGATATCTCCACCGCCCTCAGACTGCTTAACAGGCGGTGTAATCATGTCTAATGACTCCATTTACCAACAAGTCCACGGCACAGCCATGGGTTCCCCAGTTAGTTCGGTCACAGCAAACATCGCAATGGAACAATTAGAGGGTCGTGCATTTACAAACATACCAGATCCTATTGCCTTTTGGTGTCGCTATGTGGACGATGTGTTCGTAGTTATTCCCAGAAATTCAGGTGACCGAATCTTGGATCACCTCAATTCTCTGTCACTTTTCATAAAATTCACGATCGAGCTAGAATCGGACAACACCATACCACACTTAGACACTCTTGTCCGGCGCGAGGGCATGTGCTTGAAGACAACGCTAAAGTCAAGGCGGATCTTACAAGGTGTGGCTATCCCATCAATGCCCTTGACAGGTGTGACTTACAGACATGCGACCAACAGAAACATTCAAGGTGATGACTCAGCCATGAGCGCCTTTATCCCATACTACCCAAACCTATCACAACAGGTTTGTAGAATTTTAAAATCACATGGGATAAAATGCGTACAACTCCCAGGCAGAAAATTACGATCCCTCATCTCTAAGGTAAAAACACCTGTCTCCCACCCTACTACAAAGCGGATTGGTCTACCACATCTCTTGCCGTGACTGCACTAGCTGCTACATCGGGGAAACTGGGAGACTGCTTGTAAAAACGCCTTTCCGAACACTGCTTAGCGGATGTGGAGCACTCAGCTATTGCCAAACACATTTGGGCCACCCACCATGACATTGACCCACACCACGATGTCGTGAATGTGGATAAGTCCCGCCATTATCGGCGACACGCCTGGTTGGAGTCATTAAACATCAAATGCTCCAATACCTCAGTGAACAGGAACAGTGATTGTCAAGTCCACATACATCACAGCCACAGGCTTCAACATCCAACAATTAATCACGCACTTCACGTACAAGATTGGCAGTACACGCCCTCATGCTCCATTCTAACTGTCAGTTTAACTGAAGAAGCTTGACTAAACAACTGAAAGCTTTTATTTGTATGTATCTAATCTAATATATGTATATTTCCTATTATTAAACTTGTCACAATCTATATTTTTGTATCCTTTTCACTCTGAGCAACTGTAATTTAATAATAATAAAGTAAATAGGAATGAAGGGAAGTTTCTGAAAATATATTTGTTTTTTATATGATTGAAGATTTTAGTGTGAAGGGCAACTCATTTCACCATAATACCGTAACATAAAATCCCACAGAATTCCAGTTATTGGTATTATTGTGAATGTAATAAGATCGAGTTACCGTTTATAATAGATTGCGTTAACAGAAAAGCCCAATAAACCGGAAAGTGCAAGTTTATTTTATTGTTTTATGGTAGTATGTTTTAGAAAAATATCACAAAAGGTGTTCAAAATTGATTCTTATAATGGAACATATGATAGTGATGAAAGTGTAGTGCAATTTCCATTATAAAAATGACCTTTTATAGAGATAAATAGCTTAGCTATATAGTGAAAATTTCAACTTCCGAGGTCTTGGAATGAATAACCAAAAAAAAACAATGTGTTATTGGGTCGATAACATTACAATATTTTCACAATACCTTCATTTATTCCTATGGGATGCAAAATATGTTTCTACGATTTTTTTTTAAGTTTTCATCGGCCGGCAAAAACTTACGTAAAGCCGAATTTCCATAAGTCAGGAAGTGACTGTATATAAAATGTTGAATAGCATAACAAGGAAGTGGAAGCAAAAGCAGAAAAATGGAAAAGGAGGAAGTAGTCTAGTGCAGTCAAAGGCAGCAAATGCCGAACCTATGGCCGACCGGGCTAGCCAGGTGGGTAAAGTGCCTGCCTGGTAACCCAAAGGTTGCGGGTTCGATTCCCACCTCGGGCTTGGATCAAAGTACTGCAAAAACCTTGGGAGGTGCATTATGGCCCCAGAAGCCTATGCGGCAACAACTACCAAAAAAAAAAAAAAAAATACTGAACCTATGCAGAGCAAGGACAATAAAGTTGGGGCTGGGAATGAGGGAGATAGAGAGTGATAGAAGGGGAAAATATATATATATACAGTAAAAAGTAAAGTGCAGCCATTATCAACCCACTGCAGGATGGAAGCCTCCTCAACAATTCATGTTGAGGGAAATGGACCATAATCTGCCACGCTGGTCCAGTGCGGGTTGGCAGATCGACTGTATTCAGCAGTCAGGGGCCTGAACCCCGGTCTACTCAAAGGGTGTGTGCTACCGCACTCCCGCTCCTGCCCACTTGGCTACGGAGGCAGTAAACCCCCGCTATTCGCAGGGGTTACATTCCTGAGAAATGTCGCGAATACTGAGTTATGGCTCCCATAGTAATAAAGGGGTTCCGTTCCAAAGTATGAAATATATAAGAAAAACTAGTCTAAAATTTTGTCTATGTATGTATTATATGTACCTTCGTAATATGACTATGTACATAGAGTACATAGTGAAATGCAAGCATATGGCATCGAAATGAAAATAAGAAACAATTTAATATTAAATGTAATATTTATTAGAAATTTCAAACAAATCTTTCAAACCAGCGCCTTTGCCTAAAAAACTTATCCCGCCAGTGCTATCACCAGTGTTGATAAAGGAGTTTTGCTTTTTCACGAATGATGAGTGAACTTAACGGAATTTTATTTTGAGTTCGGTCTTCTATCCACAAATTTAAAGCTTTTCCATTTTTTCTAATTTAATATCAGAGTTACAGAGCAAATTTTTGAAGCAATTAGCGAGTTTTCACGGACACTACGGTGGATTTTTTCTTCCGATTTTTTGATTGACTGTACTGTTGACTCATTGATTTTATAATGTATTGCCACTGAGGAGACACTTTCACCATTAGAAATTGTCTAACTCAATTTTATTCGCTAATGTCATCACCTTCTTTGATCTTTTCACATTTCCCTTGTTATTCATAGCCATATTTTTGTACGGGTTAGAAAGAACTTGTCCACAATAAAGTCACTTTCTTCCGTTAACACACTCGAAAAAGTCTGTTTTACACTGCAAAACGATAGATTTATCACTTTTGTATGCATATCAATTTATAAATTTATTCAATTTGTAAGCATATAAATTAAAAGCAAATGAAGAAACCTCCCATGACAAGCGCATAACACATACTGAATGAACAAGGATTAGCGAGAAACATCCACGCCCGCGATTTTGTCACCCCTCACCCACTGAGCGCTGTTTTGACCGGGAAAGATAATTTTAGCCACGCCCATTTTTTTTTTTTATGGTGGAAAATATTCACGGCGCTTTAAAATTCACATTTTTTTTTTTTAGGTTTCATTTTATATTAAATCAGCGATTGTGAATACGCGAAACCGCGAACACAGATACCGCGAATAGCAGGGGTTTTCTGTATATATATTTATTTATTTATTTATGTTTGGGTGGGAGGCATTAAGGCCTAACTGTACTGTCTGGCAATTTAGTGTGCTAGCAGATGTTGGTTTGCCTATAGATTTTTGTTAAAAAAATTTAAATGAAATTGTTAAAGAAATATTAAAAGTATTTTTAAATGAGTTTGAAATGAATATAAAAGGTTAGAGGAAATGGGAACTTATTAAAGAATAAACATTAGTGAAGGAGGAGGGGGAAAAATTACAGTTGTTGACATGGACAACCCTCCGCCATTTCCTCAGGGGCTTTGAGCAGACAGATAGCCATATTAAATGAATGTATCATGCATACCTGTTTCTGTAGTCCCTTTTACTGGATTCTCTATCATGTTTAGTTTTAGGTATCCTAATTATAATATTACTGAAAATTACATTAATTTAATTTTAGGTTGGTATTATCAGCAAACTGGGATTGGAACCCAAAGCCCAACAGGTATGCATCAGTATAAAGTACTTAGGTATTTACCTGCAGTCATTATTATAGATGGTGGTCAGTATAAGAAAGACTGTGAAACAGTCCAAGTGCTGATTTATAGATGGCTGGGGCACCATCTGGTCTATTTTAGATGTCTGGTGGTAATTATAATAAATTAATTAATATATTTATTTAGGTCTGATTGTTCCTGATTTGTGGGTATTAAAATTTGTAATAGTTCATTATGATAAGGGGTAAATACATATGGAATAAATTATTTTAATACAACTTTAAACTAAATTTTACTATATTAATTCTGATTTGTACTGTTATCCACTGGACAAGGACTGATATAACCTTTCTACAGCATAACAGCCAACTTATGCCCAGCAGGATAACTATATACATATTTACATCCTCCCATAGTAGTAATTTTTATCCTTACGGTGCATTGGAATTTATTTTGACTATTAACTGGTGGGGCGGGGGGATGGATCTTATTGTGTAAACGCGATATAGTTTTGATGACAATTATATAATTATCCAGTAAAATATGCTAGGAAATAGTCCGCTTAGGTTATTATGTTACTAAAGCAGGGGGAGCTGGTAGACAGTTTATTCCAGCCAGGGTGAGCCTGAGAACTATTTTTATTATGTTTAAGTTTTAGGATTTGATGCAATGCTAGGTGGTTAAAAGTGAGAATTAGCAAATGGCACAATTTAGTAAAATTTGAAGAATTTGTTTTTTTTTTTTTTTTTTTTTTTTTTTTATGAAAACCCCAAACACGAAAGGTATCAAAACCTGTACTTAATACTGTGCATGGGTTGAAGGAGAAGTATAGGGGGGAGAAGCCGGAAACTTTGCTCTACAGACTAAACATGGGTTTAATATAAGAGTGTAAAAGTATTATTTTACATTCTTATTTTTTTTTTTTTTTTTTTGTTGTTGGCGCATCGGCTTCTGTGGCCATATTGCACCTCCTAAGGTTTTTGCATTTTCTACTCTGATCCAAGCCCGAGGCGGGATTCGAACCCGCGACCCGGTTGCCAGGCAGGCACTTTGCCCACCCGGCTAGCCCGGTCGGCATTATATTAAATAGAATGCAAGCAAATGGTATAAGGCAAGGGAATGAAACGAGGAAAGGGAAGGGTTGAAAGTGTAGATAAAAAGGGCTAAGACAGAGAGAGAGAGAGAGAGAGAGAGAGAGAGAGAGAGAGAGGGGTAAAGGACAGTAGAAACGTTCATATCGCCCTCATATTACACTAATAGTTTTACGAACAAGAAAAAAGGCAGAGGAAAAGATATCATAGGATACTTGGGCGAGCTGGGATCGTAAAGTCTAGTCCTTTTAGAAAGGGCCCTGACAGAGAGAGAGGCTAATATCAGATACTTTTGATGCAAGAATTTTGTAAAAAGCTGAAAATATATAAACAAAAATAATTACGAAGTAGTTACTTGAAAATAGTGTACAAAATAGATACATGGAATTTCCAAGTAATGTGCAGTAAATAGTTAAGGCAGGTAAAAACAGCAGGAAAATATCCAGTTGGGATATAAAACTATAGTTGGATTGTCCGTATAACTATCGATTATTTATCAAACATTTGATAGTAGGGATAAGGATGTCATAATCTCATTGTACAAGGCCATTGTGAGACCACACTTGGAATACTGTGTTCAAGTAGTAGTAGTGGCATGTGATGCAAGAAAGCAAATGTATGAGCTTATGCAGCATCAGCCAAAAAAAAAAAAAAATCACACCATTCCCTCCAAATGCCTGTCCAGTTCCTCCTTAAATTTATTTAACCTATTAACTTCCACAACGACAGATGGAAGTTTGTTCCAGCAATTAACCACCTGCTGGCTAAAGGCAAATTTCCGCACATCTATTCTACATCTGTCTTTTCTTAATTTGAATTTATACCCCCTTAGGTTCGTAATCTGAACAAGTGGAAGGATCCCATCAGAATTCAGCATGCTCAACCCATTCAAGGCCTTATACACCTCAATCAGATCACTGCGCAGGTGCCTAGTCTCCAGCCACTACAATCTCTCTTGGTAAGAGGATCCCTTCATTCCCCTCACCAATCTTGTTGCCCTTCTCTGTACACGCTCAAGCAAATCTACATCCTTCCTAAAATGAGGCCTCCAGACATGTATGCAGTACTCAAGGCGTGGCCTGACCACTGCCTTATACAGAGGGACAATCACCTCCTTTTCCCTCCTAGCAAAATTCCTATATATCATTGACAAAACCCCATGACCTGCCCTGGCAGCCTGTCTGCATTGCTCAGAAAACTTCATATCTGACTGCACAATTACTCCCAGGTCTTTCATTTTCTACCACCTTAAGTGTAGTACCACAGTTGGTACGTTTCTCTGGGGTTACTTCTACCCGTATGCAGTACTTTGCATTTGTCAAGGGTAAGCTTCAGTTGCCACTTAGCCCATAGCACACTGCCATTATTGTCATTAACAACCGTGCCAACCTTTGTATCATCTGCAAACTTCGACACTAAGCCTGATATACCTTCATCAATATCATTGATAAATATACAAAACAACACTGGACCCAACACCAAGCCCTGTGGGACTCCACTAATAACATTAGTCCACGAAGAGCAGCACCCATTGATTACCACCCTCTTTCTTCTCCCACCCAACCATCCTTTTATTCATTGTAGCAACTTACCCTTAATACCATTCTTCTCCAATTTGTACAATAGTCTTCCATGCGAAACAGTGTCAAAAGCTTTCCTGAAATCCAAATATATAATATCAAAATTATTTTTTGCATCGAGTTCCTTTGTAACCACATCATAATATCCTATCAAATTTGTCAGACAAGACTTTCCCTTAACAAACCCATGCTAAAGTATGCAGACCGTACCTAAAGAAAGACATCGAGCTTCTTGAAAGCTCGATGTCTTTCTTTAGTTAGATCTCAGCAGAAGGGCATCCATACAAGAGACTTCAAATATGTGGGTTGCAGAGCTTGGATACTCGGCACCTTAGAGGAGACTTGGGGTGTTTAAGGCTCTGAGAGGCATAAGTAAAATGAATGGGGATGAAATTTTCAAGGTTATAAATGATTCTAGAACTAGGGGTCATAAATTCAAGTTACAGAGGGGTGGGGAGATGTTTAGACTGGGTTGCAGGAAGTTTTATTTTATCCAGTGAGTTATAAATTACTGGAATAAGTTACCTACATGGGTGGTAGAGGCTGACAGTTTGGGGAAATTCGAAGGTCAGCTGGCTAGTCCCATGTAGTGGAAGTGGGAAATGCATAGATTGTCTATTTCCTTTTATTTTATTAATTATTTGTGTTTTTAAATTTCTTCTTCTTATTATTTTTTTATTTTTTCTGGTGTAGCGTAAGCCATAGACTTCCTCGCACCAAGTGGCGATTACTAATACTAGTATTAGTATTACTGATACTAATACTAACTGGGCGCCTCTGTAGCCATGTGGGAAGGAGCAGCAGTGCGTAGCACACGCTTCTTGATTAGACCGGGTTCGAGCCTGTCACCACCAAATACGGAGGATGCGGAAAGGTCAGGGAATGACCACCGCATATCCCGGAGCAGTATGGCCTTAGTTGCTAATGCTCCTAAAAACCTAATAACTAACTGATGCTAAAGTGGAAAAACATTAGAAAGAATGCTTGTAACTCGCAATAATATGTAGTGAAATGCGGACTTAAAAGAAAACTATAAAAAGAGGATAGAATTAGTGACCTCTATAGTCACTTTTGGTATAATATTTGTGTAAAGATACACAAGTGAAATGAAGGAAAGGAGAAAGTAACATATAGTGCAAATAGATAGCTGAAAGATATACTCAGTATGGCTAGATTCTGTAGACGAAAAAGTTGAAAATATTTGGAAAATTAGAATAGAATAGGATAGTCCAAAAATGGAATAATGATACATATTTCATATAAGTAATTGAGTATAGGAGTGACAAGTCTAGTAGATCCCAAAGCAATAAAATTGCTATTAAAGGTATTTAAATAAGATCATGTAGGCTGAATGCAGGCCAAGATTAATTGACTGAAGTTCAAATGGTAGGGTTATGTATCAGAAGCTTTGGAGACTGTATAAGGAAAGCCTTACTACACTATATAAATTTTTTTTTTAAAAATCCAAGATAGAATGTTTACAAAATTGGAAGTGGACAATTATAGATGGCTATATGATAACTGTAGACAATTCCAGTTGTAACAATGAATAAATCCAATGGTGACTGAGGAAAAGAATAGTAGAGAAATAAGATGATAACATGTCGTCATATTATCACCATGAAATCCTTTCGAACATCAAAATGTTCGAAAGAGCTAACTGATATTCAAAGGGAAGGGTAGTATATGACTCATAGTGATGTGCTGGAGACTATTAGATGACATATTCAAATCAGTAAAAATATTGGTAGATCCAAGAAATAAAATACTATGTAGGATGAACAAGGTGACAATAAATTCTTAAGAGAAGCATGCAGTGGAATTTAATGTACGAGTCCTAATGAGAGGCCGGTTTTGTATGTGGCAGTATTCTCATTTGGTCAATTTTGTAATTATTTATCTCTTATTATATATATATATATATATATATATATATATATATATATATATATATATATATATATATAAAAAAAATAAAAAAAAAATATATATATATATATATATATTTTTTTTTTTTGTTACCTTCTATCACTCTCTACCTCTCTCTTTTTTTCCCCCCTTACTTTATATATACAGGGTGATTCACTACCAGTGCGACAAACTTGCAGGAGGTGTAGGGGGCACAAAGACAAATCGGAATCACATAGCATTGCAGGATTCGAAATGCCTTCGTCATGCGGTAGAGGACGTTGAACGGGTGGTCGCGTGAACAGTGATGCCGCTGGAAGTCAGCATTTGTGAACCCGTTCCCGAGGCAGTAGGATGGACAAGTATTCAAACGTTGAACTGGCTGACATGCACCTCATGTATGGAGCTGCGGACTGTAGTGGCACATCGCTCTGCGCTTGTACCAGGAACATTTCCCGCACAGGCATGCCCCTCATCATACGATTTTCGCATGTGTGCACAGAAGGTTACGTGAGACTGGTTGTTTCACGAGCGGTACCATGAATCGAGAGCGAACAACGAGGACGCCAGACAATGAGGAGAATGTCCTACGTCTTGCAGAAGGCAATCTGATTCAGGGAGCTGTATCTGTATCCATAGAGAATTGGACACATGTTTATATGAACTTTTTACTCTGAATAATCAATACTATAATCTCCCAAAATATTTACTATTCCTACTGAATCACCCAGTATATGCACCTGTTCTTACTCCTAGTTACCCGAACATATCCCATGTATTTACTTGTTTCATGGTGGCTTTCAGCAGTCCTTGAAATCCCTGGCACCTTTCTTTCTAGGCTGCTGTTTATTCCAACTGAGGTGAATCACTTTCACCAGCTATTCTTAATCTCTGTATCCCATCAAGCTAGCAGTTTTCCAAGCTATTTAAAACTGCCTCAGTGGCATTAACAAATATTCTTGTAGCCTTTCTATTTTAGTGTTTCCCATCCCTGTAAGAACAGTCTCCTGTTAACAAGCACAGACCATGCTGAGAAAAATTTTACCCCAAGAATATGAAAATTCTACCTCATTTTAAGTAGGGGAAGGTCCTTGAATGTTAATTTGAAAGCAAATTCAAATAAAGCTTATCACATTCTTTGAAGTATCTTATTAAACTATTTTGTAGGATCCTGCTGCCAGTGGTGCTTCTGTACATCGTAAAAAGGGTAAGCGAAAATCACGTGAAGATAAAAGCCAGAAAAGGCAGAATGGCGATGATGGACAACATAGTCCACAGCAAGAGTCAGATCAAGAATGTGCAATTCCTGAAAAGGTAAATCTTTCATTGGAGTAATTTAAATAAGTTATTTTAATACACACAATTTTAATTATTTTTACTTGCTTATTGATTATTATAGTGATTTTTGTGTATTTTAATGTATAGGGTGTTTAATGGCCATAAAATCATTAACTGATGGGAATTATTTTAATTTCTAAAAGTTCTGATATGTATTATCTGAACTTTGTATTATCCATCTTCTCTGACAAAATTATAATTTTCACACACTGCAAATGTTAGAGATGTGTTTTGACTGCATGGAACAGAACAAGTTTAAAAACGTGTTCCCTTGCCCCTTCTTTATATTTACCTGTCTGCTTTCAGGAGGAAAGTTCCCAAGTGATATCTGTATATCAAATTCTTGATGTGTGTGTTATGACAATCCCCAGCTATGTTAAATATTGTGTTGTTTTTATTAACTGAAAAATGAACAGTAAACAATAAATAGCTTGCTGGTTTATCTTGCTTAGAGAAAAAAAATTAAAAGTTTTTATCTAGTCATTTAAACTGCATTACAATTACTACTCATTACTAAAAGTACAAAGATTATTTTATCACTTTTTATGCCCAGAGTAATGCCATCATGACTAGTTCTTAAGAGCTTTCTTTTCTTTCTCTCTTCGTGTTCTATTTACTGTGTATCTCCCCTGACAATGTAGTTGACTCAACGTTTGTTACTTATTTGGGCAGGTCTAGATAGAAATGCCATTGGAGTCTGAAAAAATTCTTAAAGGTCTTTTCAGATGAGTTTGCGATTAGCCATCTCAAGCAGGTAGACTAACCCCCCCCCCATTATTCCAGATTTTTCAGCTTGTGCAAAATGTAAATAAATCCCTGAATATGCATATATAGGCATAATTCACAATAAAAACCACATGAACTGGAACACTGTGATTAGAGTGGTTGATACACCAAACACCCTCAAAAAAAAGAATCCAAAGGTCAGAGTACTCACAATATTTTTAAAAAGTCTGACTTTTAAATTCTTATGTTTCCACTTGAAAGTTATTTCCTATTTCTGGTTTTCACTAAGCTGTGATAATGTGCTCTACCTGCTACCTCATGTTTTCATAATAATAAAGCCTCATCATTACATCATCTTTAGAACTTTTTCCACATTTAAAGAAAGTTTAAAATGAATGAACTTTTCCAAACAAGTGGTATTTTTCTTGTCATCTAAGAAAACAGCTTTAGATTGATGTGTCACCCTGCTTTTCTGGTTACCCACTGTGTAAATGGAATTTCATAGGGCAGAAATTGCTTTAAAGAATTATAGATTGTATAGCAAAGTGCAGTTGGTAGAGCCCTTAGTATTTTAAAACCTTGGATTGCTAATAAAATTTGTGTCAAATTGATGAGATGGTTCTGAAAACTATCAATGTATTTTTGTTTTTTTTATTTATGCAAACTATCAATCTAAAATTTTATGTACCCAATATGTGTAGTGTCCTCCATTTCTTTTGAGCAGTGCATACCCATTGCTTATGAGTCTTGTTTGTGTTTTATTGATTTCTGATTCCTTTGACAAGACAGATCATTAGGATGTCTTGTGTTTTCCAGTTATCTCATTTCTTGCAAAGTGAGATATTCCCTGTATGCATGGTGTTTTCGGTATAATCTTGAGTTGTCTTGCTTTTAATATATTGAGGAAAGGATATTACATGGAATCATCTGACTTTTACCGTACAGTATCTATGGCTGGATAAATTTTTAAATATTCACATACTGATGATTGGATAGTTAATCTTGAAGAATTAAATTTAAGGAGATAGTCTAGTACTTACAGATGGTTACAATATCCCCATCTACCCATTACACTCACTAACCCTCTAAACATTTTTGGATCATCTGTGGAATCCTGTTATCAGACCAATGGGGTGGGAGGGGAACAAACTAAATACAACCAGATTACACTATTAATGATAGGATTGTAAAGCCAAAATCCCACTGGCTAGGAGTACTAAATTCTGTATAAAACTATTAATAGTGGATGTGTGATCATAAATTAAATGTAAACCAATGAATATACTTAAAGCTTTTAGTGATTAAATTATAGTTCCTACATTTACATCAGACAAGCTAGTGGAATTCCAGAGTTAATGTTATTAATATGTTGATTACCATGACTAGTATAATTATTTGATTTGTTTAGTCCTCTTACCCTTTGACCTGATGGCATGATTCCATGGAAAGACGTATCCTGTTATTTGTGCTTCAACACTACCACAAGTGTTTCCCCTTCTCTTAATGTGAACTGCTGAAAAGTGATGTCCGTTTATTTATTCTACCATTTTGTATGAAAAAAATAGTTTCCAGCACCTCTCAATATAACTGAGGATAAAGAAATAATATTTTGTAGAGTTCTTGCCAATTTCAGTGTGAGAACCTATAAGATGCTATTATGAAAGAAGCAAAAATTTATTCATAGTGGTCATTGGTTGGGAACTGACAAGAGCACAAAGGAGTAACAAATATAACAATTTATCCCAAATCTTGTCAGAGAATAATATTCAACTGAATGAAGAAAATACTGAATTTAGATCTCTTTGTGGTGCAGTCTTGGAAATGCTCTTGACAGCCAAGTCTGAATAGCAGTGCTATTGATATAAACAAAACTTTGATTGAGCATCTGCAGAATTGCAAAGTCTGGTACAGTATCTTTCTTGAAAGCAATCATAATCAACTTATGTCTAACAGACAATCCAAACTAAAATCTATGACAGAAATATGTTAGATTTTTAAAAGCATACTGTACTGGTGGAAACCTATGACTATATTTTAATATAAAATGTGCATTTTGTCAGTGAAATTTAATTTCCAGTGCAGTACAGGCTTTAAAAAACTGCCTGTGTTTTTTCCAAAAAATCTATTTTCCTCTTGCCTACAGATATCTAATCTGGTTTTTTGAAAATGGGTAGCTCTGTATTTCTTTATTAGCTGCACATTTGAATTATTCTGTTGTAGTGAACCATGATTCCAAAAGGGGATGTCTGTTCTTTCTTTGAAATGGGCATTTGAAGAATTGTGAAGCTTCGTGCCTAATCAGTTGAATAACTAGCTATTAAAATTTTGGTGATGTTTGCTAGTGTACATGCGTGAGTGAGTGAGTGAGTGAGTTTAAAAGGATGCAAAGTGATAGAGCTCAAAATGGTTTTATTTTTATTCAAAAGCATCAAAAGAGATTATGTTCAGTTTGGTTTGTTGGCTTTTCTTTATGTCCTCAACAAATTGAAATCTCTTTCCTTTGAGAGCACTTTATCTTGGGAAAGAGGAAGAAATTTGCTGGTACTAGATCAGGGAGTAGGGTGAATGGTTGATATATACCAGGTGTGGCTAACCCATGGCACAAATACAAATTTTTTGGCCACGCAGAAATCATCAGCGCATTTCAAAAAAAAATTTCAAAGTACATGCAGTGATTTGTTTAAAGTCAAAATTGTGGCATGTGATTTAGCTAATTTTGTGTTCTAGGTACACAAGGATAGTTTTTTTTTAAAAGATTTCACCAATTTTGGCACACACCCTTAAAAAGGTTTGCCATGACATTGTATAGATTATACAATGCCATGTTTGGTCAGAAAAGTCAAGTGCAGAATGGGTGAGAGGGAATTGTGCAACAAGAACCAGCAATTAATTTCCTTATTTCATATCCAGCTCATCAGCCATCAATTCAATCTGAGGACCAAATGATAATTTCATACCACTATTTCCAGAACTTTTGCAACTCTGTCCTCATTTCAACAGGTTGATGGACATCCATTTCCAGGATGCACAAGTGAGACACTTGCCATGGGTGTTGCTAGATGCACTACTACATATATATGCGTGTTAAGATATGATATGAATTAGGTGCCATGACAAGGTTTTGCCTCAGGTGCCAGTGCTGTTTCTTCCCACTTCTAAAGTCATGTGAACATCCTCATGTTCATGAAAAACCACTTATATCATTAAAACAAACTAGTACAACTTAGTGTTTCATCATAAACAGCATTTAAGCTTATAAAAAAGATGGGTATATTGGGTTTTTAGTTTTGGTACTCTTCCCCCACCCCTCCATATGGTGTGAATTTGAATTTTCAGATTTTAAGGTATAGAAGCCTTGACTTCAATATTGGTCTTTTGATTTTGCATTGCAGTCCATTCTGCTGCCACCTTTATCACTCATAATGATGCCTGTTGATGTCAAAAATGTTTTCTACACTAAAGATAAATCAATATTTGTTGCTATGATTTTTTTTGCAATGTTTTCTGCAGTGTCTGAGGACACCCTTACCTTGTGCATTAAAATGTCTTATATATTGGCTGCAGTTTGCATTGCATGAAGAAGGCCAAGTATTCAAAAAGCAAGGCAATTTTTTTTTCAAATCTGTTTTTCATTCTTGATTCATTTGATGTCATAGCCTCGGGTGGCTTGATCACATTCCTTATTTTGAGGAGGTATAAAAATGTCCATTTTTCCTGTATCAGTCATAATCTATTTTATTTCTTGCATATTAATTTTAAAACTAATGCGAATCAACTAAATCATCGTCAGTAAGCTTTCTGTTAAATGAGTGGCTTGATCAACAGTCTCCAATTGTATACTACATTAGAATAGTGTTTTTTTTTTTTTTTTTTTGTTTTTTTTTTTTATACCTTGAATAATCGGTTAATCTGTTTAATCATGTCCTGTCTTATTATTGCATTATGATGGTGATAAAAAACATTGTTAAAAACTCATTAGGAATTATTACTATATATAATAAACCACTCTTATACCATGTGGAGTTACTAATATATTTTATTTAAGCATTAGCCTAAATTAATATACATTGGGTAACGGTTCAGGTATCTTGCCGATACCCATCATCAGACCAGCACGGTCTGATGATGAACCCAAATCCTCTTTTCAGGTTCACAGACCTGAAGCAAATGGGTGCGACCGATTTGCTTCATACGTAACAGTTCTGGTTCCTGGTGGGAGGGAAGATTCTGCTGGATTCAAGAGTTTTCAGACCTTGTGAAACATTACCCAGTGTATATTAATTTAGGCTAATGCTTAAATAAAATATATTAGTAACTCCACGTGGTATAAGAATGGTTTGTGATATATATTAATAATTCGTAATGAATAACAACTGCATAACGTCCTTCCCAAACTATATATATGGTTAAAAACTTTAATTTTTTTTTTTTTTTTTTTTTTTTTTTATAACTGGTAGACCATTTCTGATAACAGTAAGAGTCATAAACACAAATTATCAGCAGGATCGTTGTTGATTTGAAATACCATTTACAGCAACTTCTTTATTGCTTTTTCAAATTGATTAATTGGAATCATATTTTACATAATAGCAAAAATAGCAACCAAACTTGTTACAAGCTTACGCTACCACTCATTAGATGTGTTTTTTTAATGAAAACAGAATACCTCTTCATGTGACTTAATTTACAATATCATAAAGAAAGCTGAATCATGTTAGTTGTAAATCCCCCCCCCCCTTTTTTTTTTGTCCCGAATTTGAAGCTATTCAGTACTAATCAGTCAAAAAAAATGTATCCTTTATTTCAAAGGTTATTAAAGCCCCCTATTCTTTAATCTTTTTCACAACATTCTGCATTACTGATTTGTATTACTAATTATTGTTAATTCAGTGCATTCAAAAATAATATTTAGAAAACAAGCTACAAAATACTTTGTTGATAATAAATTAAATTTATTTAGTATATGCTGGTTCATTATAATTCAGTACAATCATATTTAAAAGTCAGTATGTGTAAAAACTAAAAGTAGCAATAAACCAGTTAAATTTCCAAAATTAATAAGCCAGATAAACTTATTCCAAAGTGCATAAAATGTATGAAAATAAAGGCTGTTGTTAACTTATTCATATTTCTGTATAGTGGTATATAACTCATCTTATAAATACATAAAAAATATGTAAAGGAAGCAAGCTGTAAGTATTATGTTTTAGTCTTTGAATTTCAGTAACATTTTTGGCTTTTGTATCTTAGCAGACAAATGGGGTGAATGAAGTGGAAGGGGATGATGGTGACTGGTCAGTTGATACCGATGCAGATGCTGTAGCTAAAAGAATGGAGTCACTCACTACTGGAGTCAAAAGTCTTATGTTGAATGATGACCTTGAAAAAAGTCAGCAGGAACGACTGGATATCTTTTATTCTTTTGTGAAGGTAAACATTTAAAAAATTACATATTCCTTGTCTTCGATACACCAAGTTATTGATCTCATTATAAAAATTATGCTGAATTAAGAAATTGATTGTTTTCTGTTATTTTAAATTGTGTAGATTTTTACTATCTGATATACCTTTAATGTTTTTCTTTATATATTTTATTTTATTTATTGATCACCACTTTTTTATAATTAACTATTTATCTAAAATTACTGCAGAGTTGAACAGGTATTTTGCAAATGTTTTTTACCATTGAAACTATTGGTACTGTGAGGTATAGTGAAACTGAGTTGAATGGCTCTATAATAAGTTATACAGAGGTGTAACTAACCAGAGAAGTGCCCCATCTGAAAAGCTGCCAGACCGAGAATGCATAAGCCCCAGGAGTGGATGGTGTATATCCAGTTTTACCAAAAAAGGCAGCAAGTGACTGCGTCCAACTTTTAATAGCATTAGTGAGATAATTTGAGATCATGGACTGGAGAAGGGGGTGAGCAGTTATAGACCAGTGAGGTTGACTTTTGTTGTTGGGAAGATTATGGAATCTTTGGTTAAATTCACAATACAGGACCATCTCAATGAGAATGGTATTCTAAATGGGTTTCAGAACACTTGTAGAGGGGAGAGCTTGCCTGACAAATTCATGTAAATTACTATGATTATGTTAAAAAGCACTTGGATTTAAGAAAAAGCTTTTGTTTTATTTATGGATTTTAGTAAAGCTTTCTGATACAGTTTCTAATGAGAGTTCATTATATAAATTACAGCAGGTCAAGCAGTCAAATTTCAAATGCTTTTGATCATGTTTGGCATAAAGGTGTCTTAAATAAGCTTCCATCTTATGGTTTGCCAACTGTTTTTTGTCATTGGGTATCCAGTTTTCTCTCTGACTGCTCACTTCAAGTACATGGCTCTCTATTGTCTGAATTTTGCTCTTGTATATTAATGTCTCTCTTCTATTGACGACCGGAAATCCTATCCATAATTTCATACATTACTTTTCTTCCAAACAGTTGTTCACTCTGTACAAATCTCAAATCCGCCCTACTGTGGAATATTGTTCCCATATCTGCTTGTTGTTATTTGGTTTTTAGGAGCATTAGCAACTAAGGCCATATTGCTCCGGGGATTATTATTATTATTACTACTAGCCATATAGTGGAAGGAAGCCTGAGGCTTATGCTGCACCAGCCAAAAAAAAAAAAATTTCCCAAGTTACCCTGAGTGAGAGAGAGAGAAGTAGAAGGGAATCACCAAGAAGGAGAAGAATGATGATATCCAGCTCAGGACCCTGGGTGTGCCATGCCCATACTCACTAGATGTGAGCCCCTGGGGGTTCACACATCTGATTGCAACTCTTTAAATATAACTTCTTAACATGTTTGAATTGTTCATGTTTTCACTAAAATATGTGCACAATTCATTGCAACAATGGTACAGAATAATAAAATAATTCTTACCATATTAGAACCAGTAGGGCAATTAGAAGTAGGGATATCTTGTGGTAAGTCCCCACTGCCACCCTGATCTCTTGTTACTATAGTCATAGCAGTTGCCCTTCCCTAATGGCGATGGCTTCTCTTCAGACAGTCTGCTAAACACAGACCCTTAGATTTACCATTAATGCAGATTCCTTTAATGTTTGTGCGGGGGTCATTCTCTGACCTTTCCATATTTGGTGGTCGTGGGCTTGAACCCCGGTCTAATCAAGAAGCGTGTGCTATGCACTGCTGCTCCTACCCACCTGGCTATGAGGCGCCTCCCATATCTGCAGCAGTGCCCCCAAAACCTCTCTCAAGCTTCTAGATTCCATTCAAAAAAGGGCAGTTACATTAATTAATGACTCATCTCTAATGTCTATCTCAGACATTCTGTTTCTGCCTTTTCTATAGCTACTTCCATAGACGAAATATCTTCTATCAACTTCTTAACCTTCAACCCTTGCACGGTACTAAGTACTATAGGTTCTAATACCATTCGTGTTTGGTGCTTTTGTAAAAGAAAAAACAAAAAAGGGTAATTCTTGGGTTACTCTATTATGACAGTTGCATTTTATGATAACTATGGTATCATATGTGCCAAATGTTTATTTGCATATTTTGTCATAGAAATTATCATCCTCTGAGATTGTGCTGATCACACAGGAATGTGTTCTCCGATAGAGAAAAAGCAAAAAAAGAAGGGAAAAAAAAAACAATTGTGGAAGAACAAAAACAACAGTCATCATTAGTGAAACTTCATGAACAGGGACAGAACAGGAAGTGATGGCTCTCAAAAATGACCCATTTTTGATTAATACAGGAGACAGTGATATAAAGCTATATCCCATTGTGTTGACCTTTTGTAATAAAAAAAAATAATTAAAAAAAAGCAGCTGTTTCAAATAACGTTGCTGGATTTTGTGTAATGTATAAATAAATATCAAATCTGTAAAATAACAAAACAGCTTTTAGTTTTACAAAAGCCCTCATATTACTATTCATGTGGTATGCATACCACATAAATACCTCTCTCTCTCCCCCCTCCCCTCTTTGTGTGTGCACGCGCGTGCACAACTGATTTTGGAATTTTTTTATATACTCGATGAATTATTGGTTGCATTTAAAAGAAACTATGAATAAATTAAGTATTAATGACTTGTTTCAGACTGACATAAAATCAGTCTCTGGGTTGCAATTAACAAACATCATTTTGTCACAGGATGTTAATTAAAGAGGAAAAAGGAAGAAATCATTTAGCAGTTAGATATCTTAAATCTACATATATATTTATTTTTTGTCATATTAGAAACGCAAAGAAGGCAAAATCTTGGAGTCATCTCATAAAGACATAGTTAGTGAAGCAGAACGCTTAGATGTTAAAGATAAAGCACCATTGTTGTTGTGTGAACTTCTCTTTGATGACAGCATTATTCAGCAAATCAAAACTTTTCGTTTACTTTTCCTTCGAGTAAGTAGTAAACTAAGTAAATAGTCAAATTATAATTAATGATTCGTAATTATGACTATCAGTTATATAAGAGTTATTTTTAGAAGAAATTCTTTTGAACAACTTTTATTGTATACTTAGCTTTCAGGGAGAACTGTTTAAACTTTGAAGGATAATTTTGTGTTGTTGTGAACTGTACTGTGATAAAAGATTGAGTAGACTTAGACCTTGCACAAAAATCTCAGTCAGCTTCTACTCCTGTATTGTTACCTCTTACTGTTCTGCATGTAAAAATACTAGATATTAAGTACAGGGTGATTTTGCATTCAACTCTAAACAATATTAAATTAAAATTGTGGTGAGAATATTAATTCATTCCCATATAATTTTTTTTATAGTTGACCATGGCAGAAAAATTTTTTAATGTGAATAAAAAGCGCTATTTAAATGAAACAGTCAAAAGACAAGCAAAAGCAGAAACAGAAAATATGACAGTTATTTAAACTTTGAATTCAAATGCACAATAGTGGACAATGAAGAACATCCTCAACATGTTATCTGCTTCAAGGTGTTGGCTGCAGAAAGCATGCTTCCCAACAGATTGAGACGACACTTAGAAAGTGTTCACAGCAATTTGATAGATAAACCTCTCATATTGCAAGGAATGAATGCACAAAAAAAATATTTTTGAAGCAATTTAGCGTCTCCAAAAAAGCTCTTCTAGCATCATACGATTGCAGAAGAGCTTATTTTACCGGCAGCAATCGATGTGGTTTCTATAGTGTTTGGAGAATCTGAAGCTAAACACCTTAAATGTGCCATTGTCAGATGACATTATCAGTCGCCGAATACAAGATATAAATGAACAATTAATTGAAAAATTAAAAGGCAATGAATTCAGCATTCAGCTGGATAAAGCAACTGATAGCCACAATGAAGCCCATCTAATATATTAGGTACAGTTTATAGATGGAGATAAATTTGTTGAAGACCTATTGTTCTGCAAAAATATTAATCACGTTACGAAAGCTCAGGATTTGTGTGAAATCCTAGATACTTTCATGGCTGAAAACAAAATTGACTGGACCAAATGTGTTGGCGTTTGTACAGGTGGTGGGCATTCCATGTCAGGTTATCAGAGTGAACTCCAAGCACTTATACGTAAGAAAGCACCTAATCCAATGTGGACACCGTATTATTCACAGAAAAGTACTTGCATCTCAATATCTGAGCCCCACTCTAAACAAAGTTCTACAAACAGTAATCAAAATAGTGAACTTTATTAAAACATCCACAGAAGACTCATTGTTTTAAAAATATGTGTATTGACATGGGGGCTGAGTATACTTCTTTACTATGTTTTTGGTAACTCTCGCTGGCTTTCTCGTGGCAATGTCTTATCATGCATATATGAATTGAGAATGGAGCTCCATTCATATCTTCTCACTGCAGTGCTGAAGACTGTAAACAATGATTTTGTTTCTAAGCTAGCTTATCTTTGCGATATTTTGATAAATTAAATTCACTTAATTTATCTCTTCAAGGAAATGACACCAATATTCTACAGCTGTCAGACAAAGTTTTAGCCTTTAAAAGGAAACTAGAACTTTGGAATGAAAAATAAAAGAAGAATGGAAAAATGATTGCTTTCCACTTCTACATCAGTTTTTACAACAAAATAAAGTTCATTTTAATGAAGAATTTAAAATCAGTAATTGTTGAGCATTTAACTCCATACACACTTCAAGAAATATTTTACAGAAAATTTTGAAGCATACATATGGATTAGAGATCCCTTCAATATAAAGTCCCCATCAAATTTATCTACTGTTGAAGAAGAACAATTTATTAACCTCACACCAAAAGCAAAGTTTTTGTCATTATATTTATATGAATTTTGGTGTTTAGCAAAACATAAATACCCAGAATGTAGCAATAAAGCTTTGCAAATACTAGTGCCATTTTCAAGTTCTTACCTTTGTGAAGTTGGATTTTCGACATTGGCAGTCATTAAATATAAGTACAGATCAAAATTAAATGTTGAAAAAGAAATACATGTCACCATTTTGAAAATGATGCCTGTGTCTGATGAATTATGCAACAAACATGTTAATGTTTTTTAAGAATAAAATAATATCCCAATTATTATTTTATGTATTAATAATTAATGTATTAACATATTAAAACATCTATAATTGTGCAATTTAAGAAATTGCACAATTATAGATGTTTTACTTCAAGGGAAGCACTGGGAAAATTTTACAGTTCAGGAGAGGTGTGGGCTCAGAAAGGTTGAGAACCGCTGGTATAGAGGCATGCTGTCATCTCTCAACTGTGTGTTTACTAGTTATAGTAGCTGTTTATATTTATGATAGGAAATATGAGCTATGAGACAATGTAGGGCCTTACACCAGCCGAATTGAAAACTTCCTTGTATTTTCATTACAGAAGTTGTTGAAATTGAATCAAATAACAACATATTCAGTGCATTACCATTAATATCCAGACACCAGCATATCTACAAGTAACCTTTATTTTAGAGATAAACTAGTGATGTGAAACTTGTAGCATTAATTTCCATGGGTTTTTTCCCACCAGTTTTTGGTAAATACCCCCAATAATTCTGTTACTAAGCCTTTAAAGAAGCTCTGTTTTTTGGACAGTTTCTCCTCACATGCACCCAACAGTCCATTTCAATGCAGAGGTTCTCTGTACGATTGAGGTCAGGGCTAGCCATCCAACTTTTCAGTGTTTGTCTTGAAACAAGTCAGTCACAACATGAGTAGTATGAAATGGAGCATTGTTCTGTTGATAAAGATATGAGCCTTCCCCCATATGCTGCCACACTGTAATTAATGCATTACTGCTCAGAATGGCTAGAGAGACCTTAGCATTCATGATTTTGTCTAAAACAAACAACAATTCCAGGCCAAACTACTAAAAACAGCACAAGAGCATTAAGCAGTGCTGCCAAACTTCCTTGTTGTGTAGATAAAGTCCAGTAGGTAGCTTTCTCTGGGCACCCACCACACCCAGGAATGATGGTCAGACTAGTAGGCCTTATAACAAGCTGGATGGTATGTGGCATTAGTTAGGATGATCAGTGGCTTGTAGATGGCTGCATGACCGTGGTAACCCATATCATTGTGTCCTGCACAGCACACTGTACCGATGCTGACATGGGCTCCCAGTGAGACAATTGGGATACATGTGTTCTCCAATAATATCAACCTGTGTTCTAAGTGGATGATTTTTGGTAGGGCTCTCCTATCACATTCTCTCACTGTAGCAGGTTTTCTGGGTCATATCCTGATTGTTTCAGCACCAGGCTACTTCCATTTGCACATCACCAATCATTGACCTAGAGATTAATATCCAGACACCAGCATATCTACAAGTAACCTTTATTTTAGAGATAAACTAGTGACGTGAAACTTGTAGCATTAATTTCCATGGAACACTTTCCACCAGTTTTTGGTAAATGCCTGTTGAATTGTAACGTACAGACCTAATGTTTATATGATACCTTATTATCATTCTTTGCTGGAAGTCTTGACTGTATCAGTTGTGGCATCTTGCATTCACAGTCTTACTGTTTCCTTTAAGGGCTGCTAGCATATTTATAGTTATCTTATATGTGGTGCTTAGGTAGGATGTGAATTATCACTGCAGAGATGTCCAGATATTAATTGTATGGCAGTATGTGGTAGCATATTAATGGTAGGGCAGTGTATAAAGATAGGAGTTAAGTAATAACAAATACTTATTTATAATGATTTTTTTTATATGAAATTTTTGTTTTAATTTTATTTTTGACAATAATCCCACCCTAATACTTGGCTAGAAAGTGAATATTTGAAAAAATTAATATTTAAAACATTTATGTATGTAGCTTTTCAAGTTTTTTAATTTTTTAAATATCAAGAAAAGTTGCTTATCTTTTCTTTTGCACTTTCTTTGTTGTTTCATGCAAGATAGGCAAATAGCATTCCTTGACTCCCTCATTTTTTTATCATCTTTTATAATTTCATTATTTTATTTTTCTCAACTTTTCAGCCACCTCAGCTTTTGTTTATCAATTTTACACACATACAGAGCACAGTTTTGAAGAATAGTAGTAAAGAACATATTTAAACGGACAAAATGTTTGTAACTTTAGATATTTATTGCAATTTCTTGAAATTAAATTAATTCTGAATGGTTATCTGAGATATTTCTCCCCTATTTATTTTGTGCATTGGCAGTTCACACATGAAAATCCAAAAGCCCAGAAATATCTTATGGGCGGATTTGAACTGGTCATAAAGATTCACTCTGATGCGCTGATGTCCAGAGTACCACACATCTTAAAAGCTTTCTATGATGCTGATATTTTAGAAGAAGAAGTTATACTAGAATGGTCTAAAAAGGTAATATAATCTAATTGAATGTTATAATGTAAATTACAAGGTATAAAATGCAGATCCATTGATGTGTATGTATTTTGAAGATAATGCAAATTTTAATCTTGTGTAATTAGGGATGGATGTCAGATTTCTGAATACAACAAAGTTAAAATGTTATCTTAAGTATTAATCTGCAACCACAGTGCTATGATCTCTCTCTCTCTCTCTCTCTCTCTCTCTCTCTCTCTCTCTCTCTCTCTCTCTCTCTCTCTCTCTCTCTCTCTCTCTCTCAGATTCAACAAAAAAGAGGAATTTTATTTTGCAATATTTTTTTTTAAATATCAATAAAAATTCAGTATTGAAGTCTTAAATTTATTATAACATTATTATTCTCTCCCTTAGAAATATGTACTCTCTCTTTCAAGTAATTCCACAGAAAGAAATTTGTTACCACTAAATCTGTGAGAACACCTGACATAACATGCCTGTTGTGGCTTTTGCTATCCAAAAGTTGGCTTCATCTTATTGAAACCTCAGCTCTGGTATTAATTTCATATAATTGTGGTATGAGAAAATTTCGGAACATGTATTGCTATCTTTCACTGTTGCGGGTTTCTCTTGTTACTGTTGCTTTGAGCACTAGAAAACATGAATCAATTGTGCTGCTTACCATTACTCCACACAACACATTGTGGATAGTCTTCTGTGTGCTACTGAAGTCTGTCTGCAATGGATTTCTGTGTCTAAAGCTATTAAATCAAATTAAAGAATGCTGTCTGGTTGTCCAATTCTTCATTATGAATTTTACACATCAAGCATTAATCCGAAGAGAAAAAAATTATCAGATATTATTTTTCATACCTGGCTATAATAATTTAACAACTCCTTTTGTGTGAAGTCTGAGTACTTTGCACTTACTGTCTGTCTGTGCTTGTTTGCAAACTTCCTGGTTTGTCATGCTCTTGTCTGTGATTGGCCAATTACAAACTTAAGGTTAGCAAAAACTTTGTGCACATATATATATACAAAGGGTACTAGGAAAGTTTTGCAATACAGCTTTGTTTATTTAATTTTTTCAAAGTAATTTCCTCTACATTCAATACACCTCTCCATCCTCCGAAACCAATCTTTAAACCAGTTCTGCCAAGTTTCACTAGGGAGTAAAGCACACTCGTTGTCCCAAGCCCGTAGAAGGTCCTCATCACTGGAAAACCGCCTCCCTTTTAGCTTCATTTTCACATGCGGGAACAGTGCAAAGTCGCAGGGAGCAAGGTCTGGACTGTAGGGAGGGTGCTCGAGAAGTTTCAGTCCTGTCGTGGTCAAATATTCGGTGCAGGCTTTGGCGCGGTGAGCTGCAGCATTATCGTGATGGAGGTACCAGGTGTCCATTCTTGACTTTGGCCGCAGGTTCTTCATAGATCCAATGACTTTAGGCAGGCATTGTTCAGTATACCACTTAGCTGTGACTGTCTTCTGCGTGTCCAAAACGACACGTTCCACAATTCCACTCGATTTGAAAAATACAGCTATCATTTTCTTCTTTACAGATCGGGATTTTCTGACAATTACGGGTGTGTCGTCATCATCAAAGACCCAAACTTTGTTTTGAGCCTTGGTCGGCAGATCGTAATAGTACAGCCAAGTCTCGTCACCTGTCACGATGTTGTTCACATACCGAGATTGTCCCTTATCAAACTTTTTTAACATCTCCCGGCACCAAGTCACACGTCGTGTCATCTGCTCTTCAGTCAGTTGATGCGGCACCCAGAGAGAACAAAGTTTCTTCACGTGCAAATGATCTTGCAGAATCGAACGAATTGCTGGTGCATTTAGGCCCAAAGTATCCTCTATCTGTTGGTAGGTCACTCGCCTATTTTCGTCAAGCATTTTTCTCACAGCAGTAACGTTTTCCTCCGTAACTGACGTTCGTGGCCTTCCCGGCCTCTCAGAATCCTCCAGAGTGAAATTTCCCCTTTGGAATTCTCTATACCACCTGAATATCGTTGTACGATGTGGACAATCATCATCTAGTGCAAGAGTCATTTCTTCTAAGCATTGGTCTGTGGTTAAACCACGCACGAAATTATACCACAAAACTGTCCTTATCTCATTTCGTGACCACGATGCCATCGCAAGCACTTTACACTCTCACTACTAATGAATAACTGAGCCCATCGACTTGGCGCGGCGGCTACTATGCACGTATGAACATGTCTCAACATGCAGCAACAAGTAGCTTCCTGTGATTCATTGTTGCGTCATATTGCAAAACTTTCCTAGTACCCTTTGTATATATATGTGCACAAAAGGCACCAGGATTTATTTTCCTAATTTTTAGGTTTGGCCTGTTTGTTGTTTGGAATTTTTTTTTTTTTTTTTTTTTTTTGTCAAATTTGAGCTGAAATTTTGGAAATTAATGTTAAAATTGGACTGTGTTTGTCATTTAGATTTTATAATTTTTAAATTTAAGTTTTGCCTAATCATCTGCTTTTTTCTCACTGAGAAAGTTTTTTTCTGTCCTCAGTTTAGTCTAAAAATATCATCAGTGTACTTCTGAAATAAACACTTAGCATTAGCATTAGTAGAGGCATTTGATGCAAGAAAGCAAGCTTATGCAGCATCAGCCAAAAAAAATAATAATAATAAATAAATAAATAAAAAATAACCACTTCCACTTCACCCCTCTGTTCATTCGAAATACCCATCCAGCTGAGCCTTAAACTTATTTAGGCTATCAACTTCCACGACAAGGGATGGAAATCTATTCCACCAACCAACCACCCGCTGGCTAAAGGCCAATTTCCTCATGTCTATCCTACATCTATCTTTTCTCAATTTGAATTTATGCCCTCTCAGGTGATTATTCTGAGCAAGAGGAAGAATTCCATCAGCATTGAGCATGCTCAAACCATTCAAGGCTTTATACGCCTCTATCAGATCACCTCGCTGGTGCCTAGTCCCCAGACACTGTAATTTGCAAAACTTAAGCCTTTCTTCGTAAGAGCACCCCTTTGTTCCATTCACTAATCTTGTTGCCCTTCTCTGTACTCGTTCCAGCATCTCTACATCCCTCTTGAAATGAGGCCTCCAGACCTGTATACAGTACTCTAGGTGTGGCCTGACCATTGCCTTATACAGGGGAATCATTTTTTTATTAGGGAACACTTATTTTATTAGGGAAAAATAAATAACAGTTGTAGTGCGAGCAGATGCAAATGCACAAACTGCCTCATACAGCTAGTTAAGTTTTACAGCTAAACATTTGCACCAAAGAGTGAACATTACAAACACTCATTATGTTTGTTTCAGAATTACACCTAAGATAATTTTACGCTATAGTGAGGACAGGGCCCCAACATGACAAAAGAGATAACAAATAGCCTAGATGTAAGTGAGATACATACCGAGTGCCTTTCAGTTTGAACCTTGTGTGTACGCACACACACCCTTGGACATTTACAGTTGTTGTAATCACTGTGGATATTTCAAATGAAGTCTGGAATAACAACACATTTTACAATATTTTATTCTTTTACTGCTTTAGTACAAGAGATTAGTGTTTCTCAACCAAGGTTCTGGAGAACATCATCAGGGGGTCTTTGGAAAATCATGAAATAAAGAAATTAATTTTGAAATATCAAAAAAAATCCAAATAACAGAATTTTTATCTGGCAATTGTCCGCGGCACTAGAGTAATCAATATCTGTGCACTGCCAGCTTCCTCTTTCTCTTGTTTTTTTACAGTTCATATTTAAGGTTATATTTACAGTAGAGCAGTGTTTCTCAACCTTTTCATTGTTGCGGCACACTTTAATCATTATTATACATATATATATATATAACATATATTTGTAATATATATATATATTCACAAAATGGAGGTTATTTCTGTTGGGTATATTTAATAATACATTTATTATTTGTTTTAAATGCTTTAATGTTCTTTTTTGAACATACATGAATTGCATGAAATTTAAAAGAAAATATGTAAAAAATTAACATAATTATATAAAAACAAACAAATATGCAATTATAACATTTTAATCAGTGAGATGGTTGGGTTTTATGGGAGGCACATAGTTTTTTAATACGAGGATTTATCTCAGCTCATTACTCTCAGCTTATCTTCTACCGACTTTATTCTCTCTCTCTCTCTCTCTCTCTCTCTCTCTCTCGTTTTTTTTTTTTTCTGTTTAATCTCGTTTAAAGCAGAAAACTCTGTTTCACACAAGTAGCAAGTGGAAAATGGCAATGAAATTCGTGGATATTTGTTTTGAATTTTGATTCAAAATTTGCTAATATTAGTGTTATTAAAGTGAGTTTCCAGCGACTGGTCACTACAGATCTCAGCCAATTCTTCTTTCTCTTGCAGATTCCGAAGTTCTAACGTCGGAATCTGTTTTTTGTTGCAAATGAGTCTCTTACCCACAAATAATTTTTGGTATCAAGGGATGGGAAGTAATGCTCAATTTTTGTCTTTAACAACTCCAATGCTTTACTTATTACATTAATTATTTTAGTTTAATTCATTTTGGCAGTCAAGGGAAACAGTTCTAAATTTATTCATTTACAGTTTGTCCATACACTCAACTTTTCTTTAAAGGTGAACAACCTGTCAGTAGGAGTGAGTAAATTTTCCAATGGCCCTTGCATACTGATATTTAATATCTTAAGCTGTGCAAATAAAACTGCTAGAATTGCTAATTTACAGCACAAATTTTCATCACTTAAATAATCACAAAATTCTGATATGCTCCAGTGAAAAAAAAAAATATGAGCATTTCCTCACGCAACTCGTTCATAGGCATAAGTACTTTTCCTTTTGATAGTCCGAATCTCAGTATTCATCATCAGTGCCAGATTAAGGTACGGGCTGGCAGGTCTCTTGCCCGGGGTGCCAAAAACAGAAGAACAATGGGGTAAAATTTATATATATCCTTAGTAGAGGGTGCCGAAAATTCTTTCTGCCCTCATCAAAATACCTTGGTCTGCCGCTGTGCATCATTAAAGGGAAATGATTAGACTCCAGTTCCTCGCATAACTTTCTGAAAATGCATATTTTTTGTGGTCTAGTTTTGATATAATTGACCATTTTAAGCTCTTGATCAAGTAAAAGTAAAAAAAAGTAAAGTGCAGCCATTATCAACCCACTGCAGGATGGAAGCCTCCTCAACAATTCATGCTGAGGGAAATGGACCATAATCTGCCACGCTGGTCCAGTGTGGGTTGGCAGATCGACCGTATTCAGCAGTTAGGGCGCTTGAACCCCAGTCTACTCAAAGAGCGTGTGCTACTGCACTCCCGCTTCTGCCCACTCGGCTACGGAGGACATTCAAGTTAAAGATCAAGACAGATGAAGTAAAAGTTTTAAATCGGGTACAACTGTCTCCGCTACTAGAACTTCTCTGTGTATAAAACAGCATGTTATTATCAGATAATGTAGCCATACTATAAAATTTGGTCCCTTTTTTTAGTAGAGACCTGCAGTCTTTTAAATTATTCCATAGTTTTGGACAATAAATTCTCTTGTTTTGTAGAAAAATGGTGCTGCAATTTACTCATTGATTCATTCAACAATTTTAAACCACATACCACTCATAAAGGTAGAGGACAATCTTGGGTACCGGTATATGAAAATCCTATTGCCAAATAATTATTACATATTTACAACAACACATTTTCTAATTTTTTGATGTTGATGGTTGTTCATTTTTGTTTTTGTCATTTTCACCAAGCTCGTTGTTATCAATTTGTTTCTGATTTCCTTTCACTAAAAATTTATCCATCGCTAATAATTTCTAAAAAAAAATTAAAAGTTACTTCTAGAATGTACTAATACAGTTAATTGAAAATACCTGTTCTATATGAATTAACTGAATATGACGATTTAGAGATATAAAAACACAAAAAGTACTTTTAAAGCACAAAGGAAATTTCTTACTATGCTGCTTACACGTTGCACTTATACAACTGCAGGGTACCTGGGAGAGTTTCTCAAATGATAAGAATGGCTGAATAAAAGTGAACAAATCTACTAGGAGTCAAAAGGGGAATAAAGGATTAAAGGTGAACAGATCTAGTACTAGGAATCAAAACGTGATGTCACATTAACCTCTGGAAGGGGCTGGGATCGGTGCAGCGTAAATAAATGAATTTTTTATTTGGATTAATTTTTATTATAAAACTTGGATTTATTAATTTTTTTTAATTTCATTTTCCGCGGCACACCTGAAGCATACTCTTGGCGCACAGATTGAGAAACACTGCAGTAGAGGGTCAGTTATCTGGAATAATTGATGTCAGACCTCTGCTGGATAGCCAAATTTTCCAGATAATCAAACGGAAGGAAAATAAATTTAATCTTACCTTACAATTAAATTAAATAATTAAGATTAATTAAATAAGAAAATTATAAACCAATCTCGGAAAACAGAAACATCCAACCAGGCATTTTTATGATTTTTATGCAAAACAGGAAAATTAAAAAGATTTTTAAATGCTCTCGGTTTTTTCAACTTACCGATAACGAACAACGTCAATCTGTGCATCCAAGTAGCATTTTCACATATAGCAATTGTAACTTGCTCTATTCTCATCTTCAAATCTGGTGCAGGCATTTCTCTTTTATTGGCTAGGGCATTTTATCGGTAATGCTTTCCATAATAAGCCCATCTCATCAACGTTATAAACGTCTTCTTTCTCTTAATTTGCTATAACTGAAGCAAAGTTACTTTTAAAGGACACTGCTGCCGATTTGTCTGCAGAAAGTTTCTTGCCTTGAATGTTCTAGTTCACATATACCATGCCTCAGTTTAAAGTTTTTCAGCCAACCTGTGCTTGCCTTTAAATCTTCATTTCCTCTTAATTTTCGATTAAAATTCAATGCTTTTCCCACAACATTGGGCGGCGCCTCTGTAGCCAGGTGGGAAGGAGCAGCAGTGCATAGCACACGCTTCTTGATTAGACCGGGGTTTGAGCCCGTCACCACCAAATATGGAGGATGCGGAAAGGTCAAGGAATGACCACCGCATATCCTGGAGCAATATGGCCTTAGTTGCTAATGCTCCTAAAAACCAAATAACAAAAACAAAACAACATTGGGCCAGACACTGGTTCACCTAAACTTCGCTTCTGAAGAAACCACAAATAAAGTGCACTCTCTAAAGTGGCAATTTCAGGTTTCGACATTGTCTTTTTTCATGCTAGATCCTCCTTCACTATCCACAATCGACACAAATTCTGTTATAGCATTGGAATTTTTCTTGATGTCATAAATTGTTGAAGTCCCCCATTAAACTCTTTGGAGAGATTTCCACATTTTCTAATTCTATTAATAATTTCTGTTTATTATTGCAATGTTAAAACTACACATTTTCTTTTCCTTCATATTTTACCATAAGAAATGGGGAAAATAATAAATCGCACACTTTCGGGCCGATATTATTCTTAACGAATCTGGGGCTAAACTAATCTGAAATTCATTCATGGTTTCCGTGAAAACTCAGTAGTCTGCGATATTTTTCTAAAGAACATTTCTGAGGGTCACATAGTATTCTAGAGGTCACAACCATAAAACAATTTGCTGTTTTTGGTTTATTAGGCTTTTTGTTTGTGGTTATAAATGAGTAGTAAACTCTATCTTTTGCTTATTAGAATCAAAATTCAGTTTGCAAAGGTGGCAAACCGAATTAACTGGCACTTACTATACAGTCATCAAAAAAGATGTCCATGATTTCCCTTTTAATTATCTTCAGAAATATTTGATTGATTGTTGTGATCGTAGCAGCAAACAGTGTGGTAACTCACTAAGTTTTATTTGACACCTCAGCAATGACCTTGGCTGTGCCGTGAGTGTGCACAGAATGATTCTTATGCGCACCACCTCAGTCAGTGTCGGTAAGATGGCCATGCAACAAAGCACAGTGTGTGTGTGTGTGTGTTGTTGTACACTGAATTTAAATCTGTCATAACAGTGCAGCATTGATACCAACGTACTTACAGACAAGATGTGCCAACAGACAAGACTATAATACTTTGGTTTAATCAGTTTAAGGAAACTGGCAGTGGCCATCTTAGTGACACTGACTGAGGTGGTGCGCGTAGGAGTCATTCTGTGCACGTTGCAGCCAAGGTCATCGTTGAGGCATCAAATAAAACTTAGTGAGTTACCACACTGTTTGCTGCTATGATCACAGCAATCAATCACATATTTCCGAAGAGAATTTAAAGGGATATCACGGACACCTTTTTCAATGATCCTGTACTACTGTTTATAAAAAAGAAAAAAGAAAGAAAGATTAGCCTTTCAAATTATTCCGGATAACTGACATTCTACTATAGTTGTATTGTCTGTATGCATTTCATATTGTTACGGGACCGCCTCACAAGTGGTGGCTATAGAAAGATAAGTTCTGTACCACCTAGAGAAAAAGAGCAGTGTGGTAAACACTCTTCCTGGAAGTGGTGTCTGTATCTGAAAATATTGATCAGTACTTTCCTTCTTTGTCATTAGAAATGAATGGTTAGGAACCCTTTTGTTAAGTTCTCATCAAATTTACAAAATTTACTCAGTCTGCAAGAAGAGCAACTGACTATATGATCAAACTTTGGGGGTAAAATTCAATGAAGTGTCACCTGACGTGTTTTGGATTTCAATAAGAAAGAAACATCCTGCGATCTCAGCAAAAGCAATGAACATCTTACTCTAGTTTTTAACTTCTTACTTCTGTGAACAAGCTTTTTCATCCTTAAAACATTAAAAGCAGAGAAAGAAATCATCTCCTGTCTTTCAAGGAACAACTGCAAGTACATTTGTTCAAAAAGGAATAAGTCCAAAGGTTACTGAAATTAAACTTTATTTTTATTTGATATTTTCATTTTTGATTTTAAAAAAAGGATAATGCAAGAAAAAAAAAAAAACACACTGGGAAAATGTTTCAATTTTTCTATATGCGATGAAGCAGACGTGTGTGTGTGTGTGTGTGTGTGTGTGTGTGTGTGTGTGTGTGTGTGTGTGTGTGTGTGTGTGTGTGTGTGTGTGTGTGTGTGTGTGTGTGTGTGTGTGTGTGTGTAGATAGCAGTAATTGACTTGTGCTTCCCACTATCAACGTTTTCTGTAAATGTTTGCATAGGTAGGGGGATATTATAAATATATAAAATAATTATTTCATATTCAGTGTTCCCTCAAGATATGAAAAATAATTCTAGGTATTCCTCCATAGAGAAAAAAGATTGTGAATCACTGAATAGATCCTAGGATTTACCAGTTTGTGTTGGTAAAAGCCAATTTGTAGCACATAGTCTTCTGGCTTTTACTGCTGTGATGGAGTAAACATATGATTACAGTCTTATGTTGGTAAGTGAACAGGTATAAGTGATGAAAATGATCTTTTGAAAACCTCTAATTCAAAATAAGTAAAGTATTCCTCCCACCTTTTCTATAGAAAATATTATTATTAATGCATTATAGAAACAACACTTAGCCATTTTTTGATTTGACATTCTGAAAATTCATAATTGACATTGTTGGCTGAATTGTTAGCAATGTGAAGGGAAGAAGTTGAAGGTTGTTTATATTGTAATTTTCTGAATAACTTTTTTGTGATATGTTATGCAACTAGCAAGACCCATTTTTATATCAAAACAAACATATCCTCATGAACATGACCACTTAATGCTCTTGTGGTTGCCTCTGTTTTAAGTATTTAAGCAAACCTCACTTTTGTAGAATTGTTCTAAATTAGTATAATGGCCATATGGTGCGAGGAAGCCTAAGGCTTATGCTACTTTGTTTGTAGTTGTTTACTTTGGTTCATTTCCATTTATGTTATAATGCTAATCATGACATGTATTTTATGTCTTGATTAGCATGTACACCTGATTCCCTTGATTGGTTTTTGTGCACTAATTTTATATTACTGCACACAGAATATAGGTTTGTGATTATCGTTTGAACTTCTTTTCCGTAATCTTAATTATTTGCATTATAAGCACTGAATGTAGTTGAATATATTAAGAAATTAATACTGTCCAACCCTTCAGCTCATTTTATTCAAAAAATAATAAGTTTGTCGTGTAGTACACCTGACCAAAATGAATTTTTCATTATTTTCAGTTTGGCTGCATGTTGGTAAGATCTACTACTTGCATCAAGAATTAGTTTCTGTGTAATATTGATTTTACAACAGCTTCTTTTTTTTGGAATACTTTATTTGTTTTTTCTGGTGCAGTTTGCATGGTTTCAAGTACTCTGATTTGGCAGTAATGTTTTTTTTTATATGTATCTATTCTCCTTGAGTAGTCTTGTTCTAATTAATTCTGAAAATGGTGTTGATGAATGTGATTCTGCTGCTTTGAGTGGGAATACTAACTGTCACAGAAGATTTCCAGTACACATTAGAGGACCAAACAAAGAAAATAAAGTTTACATTGAATTAGAAGCTTCCACCAGCATTATCCAGAAATAGAGGACATTGCCAGAAATCTGAAAGAAATAGAGGACATTGTTTGCAGTCACTGTGGACATTTTAGATGAAGGTTTTTATCATGTAGTAACCAGTGCAAGAATTCTGTTAGTTGTTTTCATTCTTTCAATATGTAAGGAAAACTTTTTTCTGTGAATATTGGTATCCACCAAACAGAAGCTGTGTTAAGGCATGTTTGGATGAATTTAAGCATTGTAAATCAAGGCTTGAGATGGAAAATTTTTCAAAACAGAACACAGTTTAGGATGATAGAATAAAAGGCAGTTTCTGCATGTATATGACATTGCCAACATGTATGATAAAGCAGAACAGTGTTCTGACATCCATCCTGAAACCCATGTGTAAACACAAAAATGTTAGAACAAGGAAAACAAATGTGCTCTGTGAGGCAAAGTGTCACAGAAGCTTTCCATGTAATAACAAATAAAGATTAGTGTTTTCATAATGCATTAAATATGTGAATACAACCTTTGTCTTTAAAAAAAAAAAAAAAAAAACTTTTGATTATTGGTTTTAAAATGATGTTTCATAATGTGTATCAGCATGGTAAAAACCTGAAAGCTTGTGCTGCAAACTGGCATTTACAAATAAAACTGGTAAATCCTGTATCAGAATGTTAAAAGCCTGAAATGAAGTGAAATAGTTGCAATTTTAGATTTTTATCACTTCTAACTAGTTAATCCTAGGATTTACTAGCTTTTTTGGCTTTTACAGCAAATTCAGGGGAATATTTGTGTGTGTATCATGTAATATTGGTTTATTCAACATCAAACAGATGTTAAAGGGCGGGAGGGGGGACCTAGAAGCTCTGAAGGGATATTAGCCTTACAGCCTTTTCAATCTTTTAAGTACTTCACAGCTAAGCTTGCTTATTTCAGTTATAACATGAATGGAATTAAAGCAAAAGCAAAATTACATTTTATTTAACTTAGGTATCCAGAAAATATGTTAACAAAGAAATAGCTCAAGAAATCCATGAAAAAGCACAGCCCTTTATTAGATGGTTACAAGAGGCGGAAGAAGAAGAGAGTGATGAGGATGGTGATGAAGAAGAAGCAGTAGAGGTTTGATAATATTTATATATATATATATATATATATATATATATATATATATATATATATATAATTTTTTTTTTTTTTCCCAGCTTGAAATATAAAGTTTTGTTTAGTGTGAGAGTTCTTTATGGTTTAACATTTATGTGGATAGTTTCCCTCCCAATCCACCTCACCCAAAGATTCTTTGGGTGAAGTCGATTGAGTGAGAGGGAAATAAAGCAAAATTGTGCAATATAAACAACAGACCCTATGGAAAAAATAGGGTTAGGTGCCGACCACCCAAGATTGAACACACATTTGTAACCAAAACATTACCAAACACAATAAATAATCGTAATAAAATACGTAAGTACAGTAAACCCTCGCTATTCGCGGGGGTTACGTTCCTGAGAAATGTCGCGAATACCGAAAACGCGAATACTGAGTTATGGCTCCCATAGTAATAAAGGGGTTCCGTTCCAAAGTATGAAATATATAAGAAAAACTAGTCTTAAAATTTTGTCTATGTATGTATTATATGTACCTTCATAATATGACTATGTACATAGGCAGTACATAGTGAAATGCAAGCATATGGCATCGAAATGAAAATAAGAAACAATTTAATATTAAATGTAATATTTATTAGAAATTTCAAACAAATCTTTCAAACCAGCATCTTTGCTAGCTAAAAAACCTATCCCGCCAGTGCTATCACCAGTTTCGCTAAAGCGTTGATAAGGAGTTTTGCGTTTTCACGAATGATGAGTGAATTTAACGGAATTTTATTTTGAGTTCGGTCTTCTATCCACAGATTTAAAGCCTTTTCCATTTTTTCTAATTTAACATCACGAGTTACAGAGCAAATTTTTGAAGCAATTAGCGCGGTTTCACGGACACTACGGCAGATTTTTTCTTCCGATTTCTTGATTGATCGTACTGTTGACTCATTGATTTTATAATGTTTTGACACTGAGGAGACACTTTCACCATTAGAAATTTCGTCTAATAACTCAATTTTATTCGCTAGTGTCATCACCTTTTTTGATATTTTCACATTTCTCTTTTTATTCGTAGCCATATTTTTGTAGGGGTTAGAAAGAACTTAACCACAATAAAGTCACTTTCTTCCATTAACACGCTCGAAAAAGTCTGTTTTACACTGCAAAACGGTAGATTTATCACTTTTGTAAGCATATCAATTTATAAATTAATAAATTTATTTATTTATAAAAAAATTAAGCATATAAATTAAAAGCAAACGACGAAACCTTCCATGACTAACACATACTGAACAAGGATTAGCGAGAAACATCCACGCTCGCGATTTTTTCACCCTTCTCCCCCCACCCACTGAGCGCTGTTTTGACCGGGAAAGATAATTTTAGCCACGCCCATGTTTTTTATGGCGGAAAATATTCACGGCGTTTTAAAATTCACATTTTTTTAGGTTTCATTTTATATTAAATCGGCGATCGCGAAACCGCGAATACAGATACCGCGAATAGCGGGGGTTTACTGTATTGTATTACGACTAGTAATAAAATATTGCTAATGCTTTTGCTTCTATTGTAAGTAAACTTGTTTTTTGTTTGATTTTCTATTGAAACAGATGACAGCCGTTCAAGCTATGAAAGTTGTTTTTATTTTCTCTGCATTCTTTGTAATTCTCGGCGTTGCCTCATTTAGCTCAGTAGCACGTACAATGTCACGTGGTCTTTCATTTCGCTCAAAGCGTTTCACAATTTCATATTTTTTCTCTCATCAATAGAGGCGGACTAGCCATACGCTTTACCAGGGAAACCCCGGTGGGCCAGAGGCCGGTGTGATTTTGGCCATAAACCATAGTATGAGGCCACTGTGATTTTTCCCCGGGTAAGAATTTTTGACCCAGTCCGCCTCTGTTTATCGAAATTGCTTTTCTTTTTCTCTCTGAATCTGCAGTGTCTTCACCAGGACGCTTCCTTTTCACACCTTTTAAGTATTTTACTCATTTTTAGGGAATAAAGCACAATTACAAAACGAGGAGGCACGCTTGATACACATAAACAAAGCTGCACGTGTGTATCAACTGAATAAACAACACCGTAAAGGCAGAGATACACTATTAATACCTCACATTTTACTAAAGCACATTTCTAGGGATTACTACCATAAAACAATAAAAACAATTTCCAGTTGCGTTTCTGCTAGTGGAATCTGTTATAAACTGGTAGTAAACTCGATCTAATTGCATTTGCGATTATACCGATAGCTAGAATTGTGTTGGTTTTTACATTATCATGGTGGTGTTTCCCCTTCACTGATATAAAACACATAAATACATTTTCAGAATCTTCTCTTCATTCCTATCATGTTGCGTTCAGTTGGGGTGATTCCGCGTTTGACTGCTGTTTCTTGTAAACACAAAGGTGAATCTTGCACAAGCGAATTCAGTTCGTGTTATATAAGATATCATTCCCCTATTTATAAATCGTGTATGATCGAATTCGTGTAGTGTAAACACGTGTTATACGAGGACTGACTGTAAAAAGTTAATATCTACACTCTTTTAAGAAAACCTTTGCTGGATCATCAGTGAGCCACATTGTTCTTCATTTAAAATTAGAAGAGAAGTTAACTTTACATTATATCACTTTCTAGGAAAGACGTAGAATTTTTTAAACTTTTTTTCTTAATTTTTCTAAAATGAAAAAAAAAAAAAAAAAAAATTATAAAGTAAATTGAATGATAAATTAAAAAAAGCCATATAAAAATTGTTTTTTGGAGAGTTTGGCATTTGTTATGTGTATTACTGAAATAAAAATCATTATTTTGCTTAGTTGTTATTATGTTTAATTTTTACTTTATCCTTACCTGTTTGTGTGTGATTACCTGTGGTTTAATTTCTTTTGTTGCAGTTCTGGTTCCTATTTCTGCCTTGCTCTTTTCTTCCTTCTGGTTTTGCTATTCATGTGTTACTATTGCATTACTATTAATATGTTATTCGTGTGTTTCTATTAATAGTACTGATTCTAATAGGGGATGGGAGGGGGGGAATTCTTTTCTGGTTTCTACAGTGGTTGCAGGAAAAGTAAATTTTTGAATTTCTGCTAAATAATGTCTAGTTCAGATATAGTGGTAACTGATGTTGAGGAACCTTCATTCACTGCCACTTAACTGCTTGAAATGATTTTTCATTTGTGGCTACTGAGTACTCTTTTCAGGAAAATAAAATGAAGCAGTATATTCAATAAAAATAAATAAAAAATGGACATTCACTGGTTTGAATGTGAAATTCTGCCTGATTACTGTCCGGATGCTACTGCTAAACTGAAATCTCCCAACCTACTGAATCTCTATTTCAAAATCACTTTAGTTCCTGATAACTGCTGTTGAAAATGCAAGGAAATAATATTGCAACTTTTAACCCACAAAATCTGCACAAATACAAAAAAAAAAAAAAAAAAAAAATCTAAAAATGCCAATTTCTTTCTTTTTTTTTTTTTTTTAAATAATTTCATTTAGATTTATTTTTACCATTGTAAAAATTATTTAAATAAAGAACAGATGTTAATTAAGAAACAACTTATTGTGAAATTCATTAGAAATATAATTCTTTTTTGTTTTCCAACTTATTTTGTTATATAGTTACTTAGGGGGGAAAAATGAGTGAAGTTAAAAGATATCAAAAATAACTACGTTTGACTTAACTTTCAACTTCATAACCCTTTCAGTGTTTGCAAATAGTGCTTCCTCTTTCATTAAAAAAAAAACTAGGCTTTTTTTTTTTTTTTTTTGCCTACTCTTGGATCTTTTCTTCTAAATAGCTATGTCACAAATCTCCTCTGCCTTGGAATATTGTTCTCACTTCTGTGGCTAAACTCTAATCAGAAGTGGATCAGTCAGGTTAATTAACAGTTCATCACTTATAAACTCACTTCTCTCCCTAACAAGATATTTTGATCCTGCTGCATGCCTTTACTGTAGACCAGTGTTTCTCAGCCCTTTTTTTTTTTTTTTTAATTATCACCCCCTAAAGGGCTTTTTTAGACAATATTTTTTTTCCTGATCAACCACCCCCAAGCAATTTTAAACAGGAAAATACTTTATACTTACTCTTTTTATTCAATAGGATCTCAGAGCCTGATGCTTCTTAGCAAAAGTTCAGTGTTCAGTATGATGTTAGTAAGTTTAATTCTGATATCTCCTCTTGAACATATATCAATTCTGTTTCTTTCCTTTGTTAATATTTTATTTACTGAACTAAAACCACTTTCAACCATATAAGATGGAAAACAAAGAAGTATTTTGGCCATTTCAGACCACATTGTTGGATGAAGAAGTTTAGTTGTTTTCGCTCCCTACAACTCAGCCATTCCACCTTTTTCGAATTTATATTTGCATTTTTTGTTACATTTTATGAGTTCTTCATGAATTTATTCATCAGCAGATCTGGCATCGCATCCAATTGGATCTAACATCCATGGCTTCACTTCAAAAGAAAATAAATCTGAAAATTATTTTTCGTTTCACTTTTTAAAAAACACAAATGATCTGAATAATTCTTAAGATCATTCTCGGTGAGAGATTGGTTGATTTCAGCTAATTCTTGCGTGCCATAATTGTTTTCTCATTAAATTGCTTTCAAATATTTTCAGTTTTTCAGTTGAAGGCTTTTAATACGTGTTTGCACTATATAACCGTGATTAATTTCCCTTGAATTTGAAGTGATAGTTCATAACTTTTTCGAAAATCCATGCCATACAGTATATGTTGTGTTTGTGTTTGCTGATCTCCTTTGCTAAATCTGCGTCTCCTTTGCTTTCTAAAAAACTAATTATCATATTAAAAAGATTTACAAATCTTGTTAGACAATTTCCTTTAGAAAGCCATCTGACTTCTGTATGTAAAAGAAGCCTTACATCCTATTTTTCATTGTGAACACAAAATTTTCTGAAAAGGTGATCATATTTGCTATGTGACATTTTTATTAATGGTTTTAATAACTATACTGAGAAATCGAACATGTTGCTGTAGAAAACAGTGATCCAATAAATCCACAAGTCTTGCTATTGCGAGTGACCAATCCACAAGTACCAGTCGATATCTGCAAAGTTACAGTCTCCCGTTATAAGACATTCTGATTTACTGGCCCACTCTATTTCTCTGCACAAATCTCAATATACTCATCAGATTCATTAGACCTATAACACACCTACTCTCATTTTTCCTTTCCCAGTGCTTATGTCACACCAAACAGACTCAGCATTGCATTGTCCACCAACATGAATTAGATGCACTTCCTTAGATTTTATGTGTTGCTTAACTAACAGCATAACCCTCCCTACCTGTCCTGTTTATCCTTTCTGTACACATTGTACTCCCCAAATTCCAATTCTGCACTGATTATGTCTATGTGACACCACGTCTCTGATATCCGAACAGTATCTGCCTTTGATGTCTTGACTAGCACTTCACGCTCATCAAATTTATTAACTATACGCCTAGCATTGGTGTATGTGCAAATATACATACACCTGTTTCTACTCTTAGTTACCCTCTCACTCACTTCCACAAGGAATCAATAAATCAATGCTAATTTTCGCCCAGAAAGTAGAAACAATAGACTGAAACATTTCCTCGTCCCATCCTTGCTTCATATATTGACCAATGAAAAAAAAAAAAGAATAAATAAATAAATAAACCATGCTGCCACCAATGTTACAGCTGTCGGAAAGGGCAAATGCCTAGGATTGCGTAGACATTACCTTTGAAAGCACTTAGGCATTTGATGTCTATGAAAAGCAAAGGTGGTTGAATTAAATCATGCCCACTATCTTCCTTTTATCAAAATTTCTCACTCACTCCTAATATAAAATACCTATATGTTAAAAATCAGTTGTCTCAGGGGAAAAGAAAACCCAATGGTAGAAATTAAATATTAAGGAATAATATGTCATCAGGTAGGGTTGAACTTTGGAGGGCCACAAACTATTGGTAATAGCCATCATTTTTTTTTTTTTTTTTTTTTTTGTCCCCCAAAAATCAATTTTCACCCCCTTGGGGGCAGTATCGCCCCCCGTTGAAAACCCTTGCTGTAGACATTTCCACGGGTACTGTTCTTCCTAATTATCACCTCAATTCCATCTCTCTTGCAAACCTGTTCAAACATGTATGTAAGTTAATCAATCCATTAACCATTCAATTTCAATTCACTAAAACTTTTCCTCATTTATTTCTTTTACTTCTGTTCTTTGGGACTACTGCCGTTATGTATTTCTTGAAAATTACATTACAGATATTCAATTCCAGTGCCAACATATTCTTTTGTCGTCTCCTCATCTTTCACCTTTCAACTCATGTTCAATAATGGAATACTGTAGTTTTTAATAACTTCCATATTTTGATTCAGCATATGTTAAATAAGGTAAGCAGCAGTTAATTTCAATCCACTGCAGGATGGGAGCCTCCTCAACAATTCATGTTGAGGGAAATGGACCATAATCTGCCACGCTGGTCCAGTGTGGGTTGGCAGATAGACTGTATTTAGCAGTCAGGGGCTTGAACTCCGGTCTACTCAGAGCGTTTGCTTCTGCACTCCCACTCCTGACCACTCAGCTGCAGAGGCCTTCTGCATGTTTCTAAATATTAATCAGTATTTATTTGTTTATTTAAATTTGTATGATTATGAAGCATAGATTTTAATTAATGCACTTTCAAACTATACAAATACAATGCATGAGCATCTGATGTATAATTGTTTGACAATGGTATTAACATTACATACTTGAGTGTGTGTGTGTGTGTGTGTGTGTGTGTGTGTGTGTGTGTGTGTGTGTGTGTGTGTGTGTGTGTGTGTGTGTGTGTGTGTGTGTCTAAATATTATTCATATTTATTTGTTTATTTCATTGCATATGATAATGAAGCATAGTTTTTAAATTAATGCACCTTCTACCTATGCAAATGTAATGCATGAGCATCTGATAATTGCTTGACAATGGTATTTAACATTGCATACTTGTGTATTAATTGTATATGTAATTAAATTTAGATTAATGTGATAATAACATATATTCCTGTTAAATATAGAGGTATAATCATGATAACAATATGTATAGAAAGTAAAAACAGTATAAATTGTTTTGTTACTTTAATTCAAGAATGTTCAATGTTCCACTGTGCCAGTTTGTCTTTACTGCTGCTGCTTGTTTTTTTTTTAATAGTAAGACATCTCTTAATTCCATTGCATAAAGTATTAATGGCTCCTCTTTTCTTCTATTTTTTTAAGGTTGTATATTCAGATCGCCACAGAAGTTCATCACTACAAGAAGTGAAAGATGAATTAAAAAAGAATATTAAGACTGCTGGTGATGAAGATGAAATTGATATTGATGCTATTTAGACTGCAGTGAAATCAAGAATTCAAATACCAAATTTTGTTATTTCTTTATAAGTATTCGTTAGCATAATCTTGGTAAGGGATTATTTTATACCTTTATACTTGCTGGTTTTGAAATACTTCACCTAATATATGTTAACTGGTTATTAACTTTAACATATGGTTTGTATAGTTCAGAGCTGCCAATCAAGTGTAACTCTCTTTTTTTTTTTTAGCTTAAATAAAATTATTTAATGATAATCAAATACAGAATCTTTACTTTACTTCAGAAAGAACAGTACAAATTAACAGTAATTGTGTAATATTAAAGAAAAAATAATTTATGTAATGGCTGTTAATCATTGTGCATTTCATATTTTTAGTATTCCCAGAGTGCAACTTTCACTATTATTATAAAATTGCTCCATATATATTATATTTAAAATTTTAAATTTTCTACATTTGTAAGTTAAATTAATAATGTATACCTTAAATATTCTTAATTTTAGAATGATTCAATTTGCACAAAAAGTTTTATAATATAAGCTTAATGCCCATTAAAATCTTATTGGTAACACTTCCAGTTCATCTGCTCCCCCCCCCATTCAGTATGTGATCATTCAAATTAGATTTTGAAATTTGTGAACTACCCCTGTCCCTGACCAAATGAATTCTTTATGGATAAAAAGCAATTGCTTGCCATTCACTTTAACTTGCTAGACTATTGAGAAGTAATTATTTTAAAAAGCAATTTTTTAAAAAATTTAAATTGTCACAAAAAACATATATACACATGTAAAAATTAAAAATCTTGAATTGCAAGAGCAGACTTTGCCAATCTTAATGATAAAAAAAAATGTGTGCGTGCATTCATTATGGATGTATGAAATATGAAAATGTTAGGTGTTGTGTTCATTGCATAAAATGCCGGAACTACTATAAATATAGTATAAAGGAAGAATAAAAATGTAGGAATGAAAATGTAAACAGTATGAAAACCTAAATAGCTTGCATTTACCTGCAAGTATTAAGTACCAAAAAAAAAAAAAAAGTATAATTTAATAAACAGTACAAGAAATTATAACCAAATAAACAGTGATGAATATTAATAGGGAGTTATCATAATAAATATATAACACATTGGTTCTGTTGCTAGTGGAGTTAAGATAAAGATTATACAATAATAAAAAAAACTTACAAACTTAAAACCAAAACATTGTCATAAACATATAGGGGAGAAAGTTGGCAAGAGCATCAATATTGTAAAGTGTACACTATCTGGTCAAAACATTATGTCCACCTATCTAATAGTGGACTTGGACTCTAAGGCCTCTGAATGTTGCAGGAGGTATGTTGTAGTACCATGTTTCCAGGATTAGGTATCCTGTAGATCTGCAGTAGATTGTGCAGAGAATCCAAATGCTGTAACTGTTGATCCTCATACTCCCAGAGATGTTTTTTGAAATTCATACCCAGTGAATTCGGTGACAAATGCAGTCCCCTGGAAGTCATCTGCACGTTCAGCTACATGGTAGAGTGTATTTTCCTATTGGACCACACCTGTGTTGTACAGGAAGACAATCACCATGATAGGGTGTGTCTGATCATTCACAATTAATAGGTTGTTTTTTAGCATTCAGACTGTGGTCTGAATGCTAAAACTTGGAATACTCATGTCTAGGGATATGAGGGCTCCAAGTGATTCCCAGGTAAACATCCCCCATGCCAAAACACTGTGGCCACCTGCCAGTTTCTGTTGGACTATACCTTCCATCCACTGGCCTTCCATGAAGACAGAGCCATCTACCATCACCAGCTGTGAGTGATCAGAGAGAAAACTGGATATCCAATTACAAAAAAACAGTTGGCAAACCATAAGATGGAAGCTTATTTATGTCAAGAGCAAATGCTTGAGTTTCACTAAACTTTTCCATTGAGTTTTTCCATAGATTAGTGATCATTGATCAGTTAAAAAATTTCTAGATAGTTTAGGAGTTGACAGTTATTTGATTTCTTTGTTACTTAGAAACAGTGGAAGTGCAATTGGACAATAATTGGATGGGAGGAATTTGTCACCCTTTTTATTAATTTCCCTTTTCATGGAACATGTCACCCCTTTTAATTTCCAAGCAGAATGAAAAAAACACCAGTGGAATGAGAAACTAAAAAGGCGACAGAAGAAGATGAACTTGAGCATGGGTGCCGGCAGGATATATTTTAACATTAATGAAAATGTTAAAAACTGTGTATTACTTAGAAATCCAAAGGTGGTGCACTTGCACCGTGCTACCGGCACCCATGAACCTGAGTGCAGGTTTCCAGAGAAATATCAGGACCTGGAATTTGTTGGCATCAATATAGTGTAAAATTCTGACATCCTTTTGGTGGAAAACCACAGAAGGCATTAGATTGCATTGGGAATGATAGGAGATGGTTTTTACCAAGATCATTAATACAAAGTTTGAAGAAAACTGGCAGTTAAGCTAAACATCCTAGCTTTTATCTTTAGCTGAGGTGCAATAGTACCTTTGGGTTTTAACAGAGATGAATGAAATGTATTGCCTTGAAATAGCTTTGAAAAAAGACCAGAATGCTCGACTACATTTAGACAAGGAAGATTTCTAGGATTAGCCTGTTCAAAATCTAGTTTGGACTGATTAATAACTGCTTTTCAATTTTTGCGAGTTGATGTAGGCAGAAAACGAAGCTGGAGGTTTGGATGCAAGCCAATTGTGATATGAAAGGTCTTTTTTTATTATTATTATATTAGTGAAAGGCTGAATGCATTTATTGGAATACCAAGTTCTGATAAAGGATGAGATTTTAAGGTGGAGTGTGGAATAAAGGATTTAATCCCTACAAGTATAATTTCAATGTCACTATCTGAGCAAAGGTTGACATCAGATTTCAAACAATAATCCGACCAAGGAAAAGAAGAAAAGAAATCTTTCAGATCATCCCATTTTGCATTCTTGTGATGTCAGCATGAGGTGATTGACCTCAAAAGAAAGGCTCCATTTGAGAAGAGATAATCACCTAGTTTTGATCTGATCTGCTTAGAGGACCAGTCACCTTCATAGTGTTCTTGGTAAGATTTGTGGCAAAAAGATCAAAAGTATTGGCTCTGCTATTAATAATAGCAAAACCCTCAGCACTTTGTCCATTTCCATGTAACTAGAAAAAGGAAACCAACTGGAGCAGAGGCGGATGGGTTGAGTATTCTTACCGGCAAAAACTTGTAGTGTCCTCATAGTAGTGCTTAGGGCCATATTGTGAGGAAGTGTGGGATGTGGATTACAAATGACTAGAGTAATTATTAATTTTTTAATGAATTTTAAATATAAATCAATTATTTTATGAAAAACATTTTTTCATTTATTCAACAATATTTAACATGAATTCGCAATCATAAAGTATGAAAATCTTTAGAATGAAATGGATTAATATTCCACTCAATTGTGGAATGTTAATCCCTTCAACTCTTAAATCATGGGTAGTCCAATTAACACAAATTACGAGCTAAAGGCATTACAATTCAGTGGTGTCCATAAAACCTAAAATGATTAAATAAAATAAAAGGGGGAGAATGCTAGAATTGGTAGCCAAAAATCGTGCGAAGTTCAATTGTGCATGATTCAATTTTGATGTTTAGGGCATACTCTGGTGTATAGTTAGGGGGGAGACAAGAATGTGAACGATAGAAAAGATGACCCCAGTGGTCAGTGGGGCCTGCCATGGAGGGATGGCAGGGAAAGGAGGAGACGGAGAACCGTCTCCCCCTTGCCGGGGAGGAGGGTATAAAATAAATAGAAACAGGGAGCTTGATTTAGATCGCTGATAAAGCTCTTTGCAGCATAGCTGGACTTCACAGTGCTTGTCATTCATAAGATTCAGGTCCCGTCCATTCTGTCTTGATTGTAATCTTTGCAAGTGGTAGTCAAGTCCAGTGCTTGTCGCGTTTTCATTACTCTTGTCCGGGAAGTGTAGTTTACTGGCCGGATCTGTTGGTCATTCAATAGTCGTGTTTCAGTTAGTCACATTTCATGATGACTTGGCGAGGGGGAAGTGGAGATCTCTCCAGGCTTCTTTGCGTTCTGTGGTCAGTCGCCTCCTAATTTGAATCACATCCGGGGATGGGTATGCCTTAATCTGGTTTGCTCTGATTTGATTTTTGTGAGGGCATCATCCTATCCTATTGTGGTCAGGTGCCTCTGTTCAAGCAACAAGTCATTGCTGCTTGGCTTTGTTGCACTGTAGTTTTCATGGTAGCGGGTTGCTGTCTAGTCAAGTGGGTTTGATTGTTGCAACAGGGTCGGCCTTCTTGTGAACTTTGGGCATATTTGGAGAATGCTGTGTAGGTGATGTCACTCTAGGATGTGGTGCTCTCTGTCTTTAGGGATAAATTGTAGCTCAGTGAGGAATAGACCCCCGGAGGTCCTCATGGAGTTGGCAGTCATACATCACGTGGGCCAGGTCTCCTCTGATCCACATGGGCAGAATGGATTGTTGACTATTCCCAGTGTTAGCTTACTGCGTATAGCACCGTGTCCTGTTAATAAGTAAGTGCAATGGTCCCGGGGGAAAACCACGACGAAGGCGATTTTGGATACGTTTGTACGTCTGAAATGAACTTGCGAGTTATCCCCCCTTTTGTGGACTCCTCCAATGTTTTTGTCATACGAATTGGAGGTAGTTTTGTAGTCGTTTCTTTTCTGCAGATCAATGTGGTCCCTGTATGTTGTGCTCTTTCCTCATCCAAGCTGGTACAGCACATGCCTGTGCATATCACCTCCAGGACAAGAGGCAAGGTCCCCGTGATCACCTGCAGGGCGTGGGTGGAGACTGTTCAGGCACGTGTCATGGTAAGAACTGGTTGGTGAATATTGAATTTCCTGCTATTTGCCGCTTTTGTAGCCTTGTTAAACCACACAACCGAGGCGTATGTAGCTGCTGGAATGAAGACTTGTAGAGGTGGGTAAGTGCACCTCTTTAGGCCACAGTCTCAGTGGACGATCCTTGCCACCATTTCTGCGTATTTCATCTTTGTTTGGATGTAGTTAAGCTGTGGTAGGAAAGAAAGTTTACTGTCGAGGATGATTCCCAGGTGCTTTAGTTCCATGACCAGTTTTATGGTTTTGTTAATTTTAATTTGTGCAGATCTTGTGGGTGTTAGGTTCTATCATATCCTTTGAAAAGAATGGATTGAGTCTTGGTTGGAGATATTTGCAAGTGGTGCTTTCTGATCCATTCCTGAAGGATGGATAGGGTTCCATTTGTTGTTGTTTCCATCTGAGCCCTTGAATCAGCTTCCAAGATCAGGGTGGCGCCTCCGTAGCCAGGTGGGAAGGAGCGGCAGTGCATAGCACACGCTTCTTGATTAGACTGGGGTTCGAGCCTGTCACCACCAAATACCGAGGATGCAGAAAGGTCAAGGAATGACCACCGCAGATCCCGGAGCAATATGGCCTTAGTTGCTAATACTCCTAAAAATCAAATAACATAACAAACCAAGATCAGGGTTAGGTCGCCCGCAATAGCCAGCGCCCGGACGCCCCCAAGGTCCATTGAGAGGAATTCATCCAATGCATAGTTCCAAAGGAGCGGTCCAAGCACTGAGCCTTGCGGGCATCCTCTGTAGATCTGTCTTTCAACTCTAGAGTAAGGGCCTAGATCACCACTCTTCTCTCGGTAAGATAACTCTGCAGACAGTTGTACAGGTTCTTGGGAAGGTTTGAGCACCGCAGTCACGCAAGGATGCTCGGCCACCAGAGGGTGTCGAACGCCCCCGCAAAATCGACTGAGATTACGAGGTATTTTCTCTGGCAGTTTTCAGCTGCAGTGATGATTCTTTCAAGTGCGTCAGTGGTGGATCGGTCTCCTAAATCCAAATTGGTTCTGTGCTGAGTTGTAGTAGGGTTCTATCCTTTGACATAGCTGCTCAAAGACTGCTTAGTACAGAGAAAGCGATTGGGCTCTATGAATCAGGAATGTGTTGGAGACAGTGGTTGTATAGGTCCAGAAGAAGATTTGGGGCAAGCTCTGCCACCTTTTTGACTATTTCAGGTTCTATCATAGCCATTCCTGGAGATTTCTTAGTTTGCCGACTGCGGATATTAGGGTCCAGCTGCGTGAAGGGTCCTCTGTGAGGATGGTGCGATATGTGTCAGATCTTGTCAGATTTTCTCCCAGCAGATGTGCTCTTACTCAGGAGAGGTTTGGCTGTCCAGGGTTTTGAATATGGTGTTTGCGATGTTAACCAGTTCATTCCAATTTTTCAGCATGCTTCCTTAGGTCGTCCTGGTAAAGGGTCTCACCTCTGGGCAGTTTGTGATTCATTGTGATTTTATAGACTATGCCCCAACATCAGACCCCTGGAGGGATGTGGTCCAACCCTCCAGGGGTCTGAGGTTCTCTCCGTGGAGACCAGGTGCTCCCATGACAGCTTTTTCTGCTGCCTGATCATTGCAGTGTAGGCATTCCTGGTTTCCCGGTATTGTTGCCTGTGGGTCTACACCTCTGGGGGCAGGAACGCCTGGCTCTTTGGAATGCTCGTCTCTTTTGGTTGAGTTCTCTACAAAGGGCATCCAGTTCCCTAGACCACCAAGGAATGGCCCCTGGTTGTGGGGATTTTCTTTTAATGGCCTGGTTTGCTGCGTCTACAATTGCGTTGGTTGATAGAGTTCAGGGATTTGGGTCTGGTAGTGCTTAGTCGACAGTCTGTGTTTGTAATGATCGCTTTCTCAAACACATTCCACTCTGCCTTTTCCACAGCGTACCTCTGGAGCTTATAGCTGGTGATGGGCTCGATGTATTGTTCTGTGCATGTTGAAAGTGATGGCACAGTGGTCGGATGTGGTCCAACCCTCCAGTCCGTTATATAATGGGCTAGAGATGTTGATAGGGTAACATCCAGAGTTGCTCCCGGAGTGAAGAGGCAAAAATTGGAAGGACAATTTAGTACAACAATGCCACTGTTTGCCAAGAATTCCTCCATTTTTTGTCCATTCCTGGATCCTCTGTGCTCTGGGGTGGCACTGTGCCAGAGGCGGAGTGACAGTTTACATCAGTGGAGATTAGAATTCTGGATCCTGACAGAGTAAGGGAAAAAAAGGAAGAGGTAAGAAAATTACAGGGGAAAAAATAGAGGCCTGTCCCAGCAGTCGTCGCCTCATCACTGGAACAGTCCGAATAGGTTACATCATCAGTGGTTCATGATCATTAAGCAGTTCGTACTACAGAAGTTGTAAAAACCGGTAGACTCGAAAATACTGTACATGCTCTAATTGTAGCAGCATGAAGGGCAAAAGAAGTCAAGGATAGAATACATTGGCATGCATAAGTAAAGTCAACTCTATACTGCAATTAAATCTTTAAGGGTAGTACAGCAATTACAATCACCGTTCTCTACACACCAGTGGAAAATACGAGGGTTTGAATTCCATCCATCACGCAGGGAGAGTTTCTTTTACTGCTTGGCTGAGTTAGTGGGTCTTAGTCACAGGAACACATCCCCACGGAAACTCGGCATGAATTGCCTCATTGCACCAAGTGCATGGAGTGGCTCGTTTTGTCCGGTTACTATAATCCGTCCTCGATATACGTATGAGATACGTTCCAGAACTCCTTACGTAAGTCGAGCTTTATGTAACTCAAGAATGACTAATAAAATATTGCTACTATATCCCTGATATGCCAAAATTACAAAAGCCACGTAATGTCCTCAGAAGAATGGAAAAAAAATGGTTATATATATCATAACAATTTAAAACTTTATCTGTGGACAGTGGTGAAGTAGCCGGAGTGGCACATAAAAGTAAAAAAAAACTCATGTTATTTTACTGTAAAAACTGACATGTATTACGCATTGAAGACTTTATGGGGCTACTAAGGGAATAAATACCAAAGTGTACATATTTAAGAAAATTGGTCTAAACCACAAACAATGAATCAAAGTCTACACACTTCAGGTGTTGAATTGAAGGTAACTTAAAACGAACCTAAAGCATTAATAAGGCGCATTAATCACAGAGTGTTGTAGACGTTTTCTGTTTGTGTGTGTTCTTTGTATCGGGGTGGCTCCTAGGCGTTAGCCTATCTCCACTTTTGTACTCTGTAGAAACTGCATAATGGGCTTGAAAAAGTGTAAGGGTATGTGTGTTGTATTTTTTGTGTCAGGCCACTTTGCCGCCAGGGTATCTGCTGCCTGGTGCCCATTCCCAGCTCCTGGTCAACTGTAATCTTGTACTGGTGTAATTACCACCGCAAATTTCTCGCACCCGCCAGTGGTAGTGCAATACCGGCGGGTGCCTGCAATCACCTCCCAGGTTGCACGTACCTGGGAGCAGCAAAAAAACCCTACTGGTTATATACATTTAATTCCTCCAAGTCTCTAAGAAGGTTTTTCGAGGGTGCCCCCAAGGTTCAGTTCTGGGGCCCCTTATCTGGAACATTGTGCTTCAAGACTGGCTGGTTGAGCTAATTAGCATCTGGCAGACCAGATGGGACACCACCGCACTTGGAGTGACAAGAAAATTCCTGCCTGATGTGATCTTCTTACTCTCTAAATCGGTTAAACCTGGTGCTCCTGAACTATGTAAGCTTCCTTTCTGGTAACGGGACATGGCTCTCTCAATCAAAAACTCTATCAGTTTCACTTGCATCACGTCGATCTCTGCAGCTGCGGGAATACAGAAAATTGGAGTCACCTGCTCTTTAACTGTGCAATCTACAATTTTTACTCCTTGTCTGAGTTAGTAGGTCTTAGTCACAGAGAGCACATTGTCCCCTCCCGAACGCTTCACGATCTTAGGGTGAAACTCCAAACTGACGTTCCGGATCTCTCTCCAGGGCTGGAGGAAATGCTTCTGCAGAATAAGAACCATCTCAGCTCCTCAGAACCTTTCCTCGGAGATATTTGCTAGCAGAAAGAGAATCAACGCCCGAACCAAAACAATCCACCAAACACCTGTGTAAGCGGGACAATAGTTTGCTTCTCTGCTATCCTGGATGACAAAACATACTTCAGGGAACACTCAGAAATTTCTGCGCAGGGCTGGTCTGCTCATGAATTCAGCATAATTGCAACAAAATTCGATATATTTTCTTCTATGGTTCATGTAGGCAAGAATTGTCACTGCACTGATCCTAAAGGTCCCCAGTTCCATATCTGAATTATCCTCAATACAAAGTACTTATTGAAGACTACTTTTTTTTGTCAACCAGCACTAGTCTGTTTTTTATTTTTATTTTTTTTTAGCAGCACCAGAATCTTTTCTTTTTCTTTTTTTTTTCTATTTGTTTATTATTATTCCTTTTATTTTTATTATTATTTTTTTCCCCATCTTGCTCCTTTTGTTTCCTCTGGAATGGGCTCCTGGAGGAATCTGGCCCACCGTTTGTCAACATCAGGTGGGCCACAGTCTCTTTTGAGACATTTCGTTCTCTACTGGCCCACCTTTCCATGGTGTGGACGAGTACCCAGAATCATCTGTCCAGGTGACAGATGCTTCTGAGTAGCCAAGTGGCTAGAACATAACAGAACACACACATAATACACATAAACCTACGTCACACACATCTGGCTCATTTGTAGTAATACTGTCTTCACAGAGACACGAGGCAGAGTTGAACAGACATTCTAGGTGCCACCTTATACATATACACATGTCCACATATATTTATGGTCTGAGTTTCTCGACCAAACACTCCTGTTTTTATGAGGACCTGAGGCAAGACCTGGCAAATACCATCCCTCTCACTGAAAACCAACTGGACATTCTGTTACAGACACCACAGAACCTTGCTGCCTTCCAGAACTTCTCGACACAAGTATTCACACGCAGGAAAGCCTCCTACCGAATAACGCAGGCTACTAATGGGGATCCCCAGACAGCAGCTTATAAAAATTTTATTTTAATTTATTTTATTTTATTTTTTCTTCTTGATAACGTACTTTTTCCCCCTTCATTCCTCTCCCCACTAGTGTAGCTTCTCTCTCTCTCTCTCTTTTTAATTACACACGGATTTTTTTATATTATTATTTTTTTTTTATTTTATTTATTTTTTTATTATTTTTTTTTTCACTTCCTCTGGAATGGCCCCCCCCCCAGAGGAACCTGGTCCACCTTTTGACAACATCAGGTGGGTCAGAGTTTCTTTTGAGACGGTATGTGCTTTATTGGGACTGGCCCACCTTCCCGTGTGTGGACGAGTACCCAGAATCATCTGTCCAGGTGATTGATGCTTCTGGGTAGCCAAGAGGCCAGAACAGAACACACACATAACACACACAAACCTACGTCATTCACATTCTGGCCCATTTGTAGTGATACTGCTCTTTACAGAGATGCGAGGCGGAGTTGAACAGACGTTCTAGGAGCCGCCCTTTACAAAACACATGTCCACATGTCCTGTTCTTAGGAGATATGTGATTTTCGTCCAAGTCACCAGGACCAACCACTCCAATACTAGGAGGATGTACTGGCAAAACAATTGTAACAATTATATTAACATACATGATTTCCTAAGGCCCTATTCTATTCTCAGTACATTTTCTTATTTTCAAATGAAGTCTCAAGGTAATTTTGTCCAGTTTTATTTCATTCAAGAAAGAAGTCAGTCCCAGTAGAATTCTCCATTCTGTGCCAGCATAAGTTTTAAAAACCTTCCGGTGGTTCTCTTCTAGTTGTTGAAGACTTCTAGTTATTCTCTTTTTCCAGAGAATCCTTAACTAGATCTTGTGTATGATTTGGAATTCAACGACAGTCCATAGGTAAGCAAATGGAGTATTTTCACTTTCAAAAGTTCACGTTATGAAAAACTCGTTTCATTAAATTCATGTAGTTTTCAAGTGTATATACACTGAGTGAACACTGAATTATGACCACCCTATAAAAACTGAATACTGCCGGTTGACCGCGTGAGGTATGACAGGGCAAAGTTAGTCGACCTACGTAGCTCAGTAGGTAGTAAAATTCCGTACTACCTACTGTGGTTCAATAGGTAGTAAAATTCCGAGCGTGATTGATAAAAGGAAGGATTTATAGGACAGATTGTGGGTGTTCAATTTCCCAAACGGCTTAATTGGTGGAGTGTTCGACAGCCGCCGTTATTAAACTACTAGGACTGGCGTCAAAATAGTTAAACAACGACCCAACAGCAAAAATGCAAAGGTCAATGAAAGGTTCACATTACATGTGAGCGCCGGGTCAGACGACTCGCACAGGCGAACAGGCGCAGCACTGTTAAAGAGTTGACTATCCAATACAATATGGGCCAACCCGGAACAATATCTGGCATGACCACGCATCACACGCATACCAGCAGACGACCCCTACGGCATCCTCTCCTAACCAAGGTTCATTGGTGTAAAAGACTCGCCTGGTGCAAAAAGCATGCAAGTTGGACATTAGAAGACTAGAAATGGTGTTCTGGTCGGATGAGTCACGTTGTTTACTCCACACTGTAGATGGTCGTGTACGGATTCGGCTTCAACAACATGAGGCCCTTGATCCATCGTGCATGGTATCAAAAGTGCAGGTTGGTGGAGGCGGTTGTATGGTGTGGGGCATGTTTCACTGGCAGGAACTTGGACCCATGATGCATGTGGAACAATGTATCAATGGTTTCCGCTATCGTCAAGCTGCTTGCTGACTGTGTACATCCCGCTATGTCACACTTTTTCTCGAATGCCGATGGTGTCTTCTAAGATGACAATGCGCCGAGTAATTGGGCACTTGTGCAGAAATGGTTTGAGGAACACAGTTCTGACTTCCAGCATATAGATTGGCCTCCGAACTCCGCCGATATCAATCCCATAGAGCAGTTGTGGGACACTATGGAAAGGCATATCAGGCGTCTGGATACACCAATTACCTACATTGCTGACCGCATTACACACAGCTTGGTTGGCCATACTTCCCGAACGCTTCCGACATCTTGTCAAATCAATGCCACGTCGGATAGCTGCTGCACTGAGGGCAAAAGGAGGATCTACGAAGTATTAGGTAGGTGGTTATAATTCAGTGATCACTCAGTGTATGTTGCAGTTCATATCTATATTGTCACAAATCTGGATGTCACTTAAGACCACACAAGGGCACTAGATATAACTATAAGTTTCAGAAGAAGTTATGCTTATAAACTATGTTTTCATCCAGTTCCTTAGTTTTTAATGTCAGGTATCACACCCCAGAACCAATCACCATTCTTTAGAGGATCCTGTTAATACCTGAGGGTCCCTGTATATCCTTCCGTTTGAGTTCTATCCAAGCATTCGATCTGCGACTTCCAACTAGCTGAGAAACTAATCAAATATTCTTAGTATATCTTTGATTAATAATTTACCTGTACATCCTACACCTAATTTACTCGAGGGTGAAGGGATCTTATTTCTAATCTTTTAAAAACAGTCACTGAAAATGTCTGTAAAGCATTACAATCCCTACTACTTTCAACCAAGGAATTTATCATCTATCAGATCCAGTACTCTGCTAAACAACTCTAGACGTGCTTGAAGATACTGTGGGCAGTCGAATAAAACATGTGACCAAGTTTCAGCACTCCCACAAGTGCAGTAAGGGTTTGGCCCTTACTGCACTTGCTTCGTGGTTGCTGCGATTCCTCAACTGGGCTAAGTGTTGTTAAATCTTCACCTCGTTCATCCACAAGCTCGTCTATATATTTTTTGAAGCTCCGGCGCATTATTGCTGCACCGTACTCCCCACACTGGGTGGATAAGGCCTCGGGTTCGAATCCTGTCGATGACGTGAGGAACATTTATGGGCTTTTTTCACTCCTTGGCTGAGTTAGTCGGTCTCAGGCATATATAGCAAGATTTCTCCTGGAAACTTAGGTTTATCGTCCAGCAAAACAGGCAAATCAACAAGAGAACAGCTGCAATTTACAGACACAATACACATGGATAGTTGAAAGTGTATTTCCAGATGACCTTAGTATAATAGTTTTGTGCATTATCTCCGCGGAGTGAATCCCCGATGACGCTTGAAAATAAATAGTGTGTCAAACTCCACCATCTTCAGTAACCATTCATTCCAGCTCATAATAAACCGTCTGCGCGGGTAGCACAGTGCTGTTGTCATCGTCCTCCCCCACACCGGGTGGAAAATGCCCAGGTTCGAATCCCATCGATGACGCGAGGAACTTTAATGGGCTTTTTCACACCGTGACTGAGTTAGTCGGTTTCGGGCGTAGATAGCAAGGTTTTTCCTTAGAAACTGGGGTTTTACCGTTCAGCAAAACAGGGAAATTGACCAGAGAACATACGCAATTTACAGACACGAATACGGGTTTGTGTAATCAATTACGGGTAACTCTAATATTATAATTTTAATTTGAGTGCGTGATAAACCCCATGCTTGCTCTTGCTCAGGCATGAGTAACCCGCACAAACACGTGTCAAATGCAAGTGTGTCACGGAGAATACCGTGCATGCTTCCTACTAATATTCTCAACATCACTGCCAGTTGCCTTACTGTTATACGACGATCTTCTCTTACGATTATAGAAGCAGTGTTTATGATTTTTATGGTGAGAGCAGTGGTTGGAACTCCAGGACTGCTGAATTTTTGATTGAATCACATCCATTTTTAATCATTCTAATCCACCTACGAGCTGTGCGATATGGTAGCGTAGATTCACCATAAACCTCGTTTAGCGCTTCATACGTTTAAGCTGATGTTTTCCTGAGATGGAAACAAAACTTGAGAGCAGCATGTTGTTTCTTGTGTGTCATGTTCTTTTTACGTAGATGAAACTGAACAGGCATGAACTTGACCGACTGCCAAGGTCATGTAGTAGTAGTAGCAGCAGTGGCATTTGATGCAAGAAAGCAAGTATATGAGCTTATGCAGCATCAGCCAAAAAAAAAAAATGTCTGTAAATTTTTTTCGGAGCCTGCAACTGACAGCTGTAATGTTTAAAGAGAGTCAGCGCCCTCTGACTCTCTTTAACGAATCAAGTAAACAGTTGGTATGGGATACTGCTTGTCTGGTCTTTAATTCCAGAGCTCAGCTACAAATAGCAAACAGTACGGTTATTCAAAAAAAATTATGATCATTCTTTATTGAACAGCCCTCGTATGATCAAAAGGATTATGTTAGCCCGGGAATGCACAGATTTTTACGCTCTAACCATGTTTCCGCTATTCAGCTGTGTTTTTTGACTGTCTCCTCAGTCTCTGATAGTATTTCTCAGTCAGGTGGGCCTAGATTTCCTTGTTTTCTAATTGTTCAGCATACATAGTGTGTCAAACTCCACCATCTTCAGTAACTATTCATTCCAGCTCATGATAAACCGTCTGCGCGGGTAGCACAGTGCTGTTGTCATCGTCTCTTATGATTCGTTGGTCTCTTACTTTGCCATGTCTTTAATCTCTTCACTGTTCTTCAGCTGCTAGTTTCGGCCGACCTCATTTCCTGCCTCAGTCCACGGGTATTGCGTCTGTGTAGGCCAAATTGCAGTCTAATGTCATTCCTGAACTCTTTGGTGATTATGAGTAGCTGTGAAGTTGTTTTCTGGTTGCTGCATAGAGTTTGGTGTCATCGATGTATATAAGGTAAGTAAGAAAAAGGGTGTACAGGTTCTTCATTCTTTCTTTCTGCTAGGGTATATTCATACTTGCTATTTTTGAGCATGGTGAACAGCTAGACAGAACCATAATGGACTAAAAGCATCTCCCTGGAGGATTCCTGTACTATTGGGGGATTGGGCTGATCGTGAGGTCCTTAATCTTGATAGTGGTTCTCCACTTTGCAATGGTTGCTTGCAGGAAGTGCTTCAGTGTCGAGTTCACTTTATAGATCTTCAGTATCTCTAACAGCCAGATATGGGATAAGGATTGGAAAGCCTTGCGGTAGTCGATGTATGCTGTGTACAGGTTGCGGTGCTTCTTGTAGGCTTGTTCCATAACTGCATTTTCAATGGTCAATTGCTTCTTCCATCCCATTCTATCTGCATACACTCCCTTCTGCTAATCGGCGATGAAGTTAAGGTCTATTATTTTCTTGACTGTGCAGCTGTTCAGGATTCTGTTATAATGGTTGGTTGACACGTGATCAGTCTGAATTCGCCGGGTTTGTAGGGGCTTTATCCTTCACCTTTAGATAGGTGATTTCTTGAGTTGGAGAATTGATGAGCATGCTGTAAGATGCAGATCTTACGTTTAAATTTATATTATAAACTTTTATTTTAATTGAAGTGAAACTACTTTAGGCGCACCCCAGACAGTTTCCACATGGGAGTAACTTGCAGCCGTGGATTCACAAAAATCGCCACAAATATGCGACACGAAATGATTCATCTCCCCCCCCACACACACACACTGTACCACTCTGTACCAGGCACGAGCGACGGGGCGCGGTTTCAAAAGACACTATGCATACTCGGCACGCACACGCAATGAATTTTTTTAAATTCTGTGTCTGTACTTCCATAGGCTATAAACATAAAGGGAAAATATTAGGGCCAGAAACAATTCTCTATAGATAGGCTTATATAAGATGGTTTTATATCCTGGGAACAAGCTAGAGAGCCACAAGCAGTCACATAATTCATAAACATGTTTACTCCTGATAGTGTGGAGTAGAGATGAAAATTACACATACAGCAGGTGTTAGAAGCTGACTGCGCAATATGGGCAAAAACGGAGACGGGCGTGAAACTAAAGGAGGATCGGACATCAAAGAAAGAGTGTTGTAACCGTAGTTAGTGGCAGATAGAACACTATTGTTGTTTTGTCAACACAGCAGGTGGCAAAAACACTTCGTGCTATTTCCGTAAGAAATAATTGAGAAAGGACGGGGAAAGTAGTAAATTAAAATAAATGGATAATATTATGGAAACGAATAAGAGATATCGAAAATTTATAATATGAATTGTAGCTGTAGGTGGGGCGAGAGGAGTTGGAGAAAAAATGGAAGACGGTGTGGAAAGTTTTGGACAGAGAAGATGGAGAGTTAAAGGGAGTTGTAATGAAATTAGTGTGAAAGGGTGTCCGCAATGTAATAGCAGAGTGCAGGGATTTCGAGTATTATAGTATTAAGAACCATTGGTGTAGCAGTGAGTATATAGTAGAGAGCTACAAAGAACAAAAAAAAAGAGAAAGGAAAACAGTTGAAGAATACGCGTGTTGAGAAAAATATAGCAAATAGTGAAGAAAAGTTATACGCTGGAAAGAGGAAGGGAAAGAAGAGATTTGAAGGGAGATGCCATAGGAGAGAAAGGAAGGGAAGCATAGAGGAAAACCCTTTTTTTTCTGAAATAGAGTATTCCGTGATCAAGTGTTATGTAGAGCTACCAGAATGGGACATAGTGGACACAGCATGTATCTCTGAGCGGTGCCAGTGAACCCCCACAAAACCAGAGTGAGTGGGATATGGTAGGACACTGGAAGATCTGACAAAGTGGCAGAGAAGAGCACAGAGAACGGTCATGCCACAGAGGGTCATGCTCTGGAGCGCTGAGTTAATTGAGAAGGCAGACTGCGACCGAGGAAACCTTGTGATGAAATGGAAGAAACAGAATGATGTTAGCACACGTGCTCACCCAGCACTCTAAACTAGCCACTTTGAGTAATGTAATGTAAATCATGATTTTTTTGATTTTTTTTATTCTTGTTAGAGTTATACCTGTTGTTGGGGGCAGGACATTGAAATACGTTGTTGGGTTGAGAATATGACGGTTGTGTTGAAAAGGGAATATCCGTATGTCTATTTGATAGTATAAACCAGAGCTACGATGCTCAATTCGTTCTACATTGATTTCAATATTTGTAAAAGAATAAGAGAAGCATACCTCAATATGATACGTAGAAAAACTTCCGTATGACATTCTCCAGAAATTAAAACGGAAAAACATTAAAGCAAAATAATTAAAATAAATCGAAAACAATTAAAAAATCAATTGACCACAATTAAAAAATAATTGAATATTAACAAAAAGTTTAACGTAAATATGAAAACGATTTTCTTTCCTGGAGCTGCCAAGGCTTTTCGACATATGTCGTGATCACAGGAATGAAAATTATCGCGTATGGGTGAGCACGCATCTTAAATCGAGATTATCAGTCTTCGCGCATGCGAGTAAAAGACCACAAATCGGAGATTGGATATGGCTGGTTAATAGAATTAACCAGCCGAACGTTAATAGAATTAGTGAATGGAACAAAGGGGTGCTCTTACGAAGAAAGGCTTAAGTTTTGCAAATTACAGTGTCTGGAGACTAGGCACCAGCGAGGTTATCTGATATAGGTGTATAAAGCCTTGAATGGTTTGAGCATGCTCAATGCTGATGGGATTCTTCCTCTTGCTCAGAATAATCACCTGAGAGGGCATAAATTCAAATTGAGGAAAGACAGATGTAGGATAGACGTGCGGAAATTGCCTTTAGCCAGCGGGTGGTTGGTTGGTGGAACAGACTTCCATCCCTTATCGTGGAAGTTGATAGCCTAAATAAGTTTAAGGCTCAGCTGGACAGGTATTTTGAACGAACAGAGGGGTGAAGTGCAAGTGGGTTTTTTTTTTTTTTTTTGGCTGATGCTGCATAAGCTTGCTTTCTTGCATCAAATGCCTCTACTAATGCTAATTCTTATGTAATTTAATTTAGACGGTTTCTGATATTAATGGTTTAATTTGTATAATTAAGTTGAACACTAAGTATTTTGGCCTCGTCTGCGCGGTAGCACAGTGGTATCGTCACCGTCCTCCCCACACCGGGTGGAAAAGGCCCGCTATCCAATCCTGTCGATGACGCAAGGAACTTTAATGGACTTTTTTCACTTCGTGGTTGAGTTAGTCGGTCTCAGGCGTAGATAGCAAGATTTTTTCCCCAAAAACTGGGATTTTTCGTCCAGCAAACAGACAAATCGACCATAGAACACACGTAATTAACAGAAATAAGACACAGCACAGCAGATGAATTTAATTGTTCGGGTGGCCTAAATATAATAGTTTTTTTTTTTTTTTTTTTTAGTATATTGGCCTCCTTGAATAAAAATGTATGTTTTTCATTAATGGCATGAAAGGCTAATTCTGACGCTGCTGAACGAGAAGTACAAACTGAGGATGAGTGCTGTTTATCCCGAAAACTCAAAGATAACACCATGGATCCTTGGTAAGACGAGTCATAATCATTGCAATAAACATTGTATACCAGGTCATTTCTTTGTGTTGCGAAAGAGGAAAGAACTGAGCGATTCCTGTCCCATACGTTGAATACTGGCACAAACAGCTTAATTCATTCTTTAAAGATACCAAATTTAGGATTGTGGCAAGACTAATACGGCAATTACACACTATAGTAATAGTAACCAGGCATGTGGTGCAAGAAAGCAAGCGTTTGAGCTTATGTAGCATCATCCAAAAAAAAAAAAATTCACACAACCATTCACTCTAAATATTTGTCCAGTTACTCCTGGAATTTATTTAAGCTATCAACTTCCACAACGACAGATGGAAGCGTGTTCCAGCAATTAACCACCACGTGGCTAAAGGCAAGTTTCAGCACATCTTTTCTACAACTGTCTTTCTTCAATTTGAATTTATACCGCCTTAGGTTCGTAATCTGAGCAAGTGGAAAAATTCCATCAGAATTCAGCATCCTCAATCAAATCACCTCACAGGTGCCTAGTTTCCAGCAGCTGCAATTTGCAGAATTTAAGCCTCTCTAGGTAACAGGATCCCTTCACTCCCCACATCAATCTTTTTGTCCTTCTCTGTACACGCTCAAGCAAATTTACATCCTTCCTAAAATGAAGCCTCCAGACCTGCACGCAGTACTCAAGGCATGACCTGACCGTTGCCGTATACGGATTGATAATCACCTCCTTTTCCCTGCTAGCAAAATTCCCGTATATCATTGACAAAACCCCATGACCTGCTCTTGCAACCTGTCTGCATTGCTCAGAAAACTTCATATCTGACTGCACAATTACTCCCAGGTCTTTTTCATTTCCTACCACCTTAAGTGTAGTATCACACAGTTGATACATTCCTCTGGGGTTACTTCAACCCTTATACAGTACTTTGCATTTGTCAATGTTAAACTTCAGTTACCACTTCCCAGCCCATCTGCCCAAATTTTGTAGATCCTGTTGCAGTAGTACACTGACATTAATGTCATTAACAACCCTGGCAATCTTAGTATCATCTGCAAACTTCGACACTAAGCCTCATATACTTTCGTCAATATCATTGATAAATATACAAAACAACAGTGAGCCCAACACCAAACTCTGTGAAACTCCACTAATAACATTAGTGGACCAACTTACCCTTAATGCCATACTGTTCCAAATGTACAGCAGTCTTCCTCGTGCAACAGTGTCAAAAGCTCTCCTGAAGTCCAAATATATGATATAAAAATTATTTTTTTGCATCGAATTCCTTGGTGACCACGTCATAGTATCAATCAAATTGGTCACACAAAACTTCCCCTTAACAAACCTAGGCTGTGTCTGAATTATTGCTGCAGTCTTGTCTAGATGATCCTGCAATGCATCTTTAAACAGTGACTCCATCATTTTACTTGGAACAGAAGTTAGGCTACCTGGTCTGTAATTATTCGTGTCTCCTTTCGATCCCCCTTTGTGAATTGGGGATACATTTGCACATCTCCAGTCCTTGGGGACCTCCCCTGAGTCCTTGGACTCATAATTTTTGCTAAGGGTTTGCTTAGTTCCTTTGCTGTCCTTTAATATAACTGGATAGATCCCATCCACCCCAGGTGCCTTTCTTATGATTAACTTCAACAATTTCTCCTCCACTTTGCTCCCAGTTATTCCAAAATAATTATGCAACCTGTTTCAATTTGATTACCTTCTGGCATTTTCCTTCCTTAATAATTCCTTATGTGTGAATGTAGATGCAAAATACTTATTCAGTTTGTTTGTTATCTGAAAAGGATCATCAACAGAAGACCCATCACTATGAAATGTATCAATCTGATTCATCCCCTTCCTTTTTTTAAAGGAATCCTTGCTGTTTTTCTTAGCATTCTTTGCCAAAGATTTCTCGTAATCTGCCTTCGCTGCCTAATCTCCTTTGTGACTTGATTATAGACCAGCTTATATCTGCCGTAGGCTTCTGTGTCGCCTGATAATTTATATGCATCCCATGCATTTTTCTTCTTTGCTACATGGCGCATTATAGCCTTAGTTGCTAATGCGCCAATAAAATCCAACAACCAACCAACCAACCAACCAACCATCTCTGCTACGCTCATTTCTTCATTTGACAACCATTTAGGCCTAAACCTTGAACAATATTTCTTAATATTGAGAAATATTCCACGAATAATTCCTTGTTCCGTATAATTCCTCAGGAATTATACTGAACAATCGTTCATTCTTTCCTTTTTCTCAACACAAATAAATGACCTGGTATACAACACATCTTGCTGTGATTATGACTTATCTTACCAAGGATTTACACGGTTTCCTTTGCATTTTCGGGTTAAAGAGCACGCGTTCTCAGTTCGTACTTCTCGTTCAATAGCGTCAGAATTCACCTTTCATGAAAAACGAAATTAATGGAAAACGTACATATTTATTCAACTTGCACAAAATACTAGGTCCAATGAAATTATACAAAACTATTAATTTTGGAAACCGTCGAAATTAAATTACATATGAATTCTACTAACGTTCGCCAACCATATCTAATCTCGGATTCGTGGTCTTTTACGCTCATGTGTGAAGACTAATAATCTCTATTTAAGATGCATGCTCACAGATATGCATAATTTTCATTCCTATGATCACCACATACTGCGAAAAGAAAAGCATTGACAGCTTGAGGAAGGAAAATAGTTTTTCATATTAACGTTGAACTTTTTTTGTAATTAATTCTTAATTATTTTTTAATTGTGTTAAATTATTTTTTCAATTGTTTTCAATTTATGTTAATTATTTTGAGTTTACGTTTTATTCATTTTAATTTCTGGAGAGTTAGCATTAGCATTAGTAGAGGCATATGATGCAAGAAAGCAAGCTTATTCAGCATCAGCCAAAAAAAAAAAAAAAAAAACCCACTCCCATTTCACCCCTCCGTTCGTTCGAAATACCTGTCCAGTTGAGCTTTAAATTTGTTTAGGCTATCAACTTCAACAACAAGTGATGGAAGTCGGTTCCACCAACCAACCACCCGCTGGCCAAAGGCAAATTTCCGCACATCTATCCGACATCCGTCCTTCCTCAATTTGAATTTATGCCCTCTGAGGTGATTATTCTGAGCAACATGAAGAATCCCATTGGCATTGAGCATGCTCAAACCATTCAAAGCCTTATACACCTCTATCAGATCACCTCGCCGGTGCCTAGTCTCCAGACTCTGTAATTTGGAAAACTTAAGCCTTTCTTCGTAAGAGCAACCCTTTGTTCCATTCACTAATCTTGTTGCCCTTCTCTGTACCCGTTCCAGCAGCTCTATATCCTTCTTGAAATGAGGCATCCAGACCTGTATACAGTACTCTAGGTGTGGCCTGACCATTGCCTTATACAAGGGAATAATCACCTCCTTATCCCTGCTAGAAAAATTCCTGTATATCATTGACAAAACACCATGAGCTACTCTTGCAGCTCGTCTGCACTGCTCAGAGAACTTCATATCTGCCTGCACAATTACCCCCAGGTCCTTTTCATTCTCCACCACTGTCAGTGTAGTACCGCACAGTTGATACGTTGCTCTGGGGTTACTGTTTCCCATATGTAGTACTTTACATTTGTCAATGTTAAACTTCATTTGCCACCTCTCAGCCCATCTGTTCAACCTTTCCAGATCCTGTTGCAGCAACATAGCGTCAGTAGTGTCCTTAACAACCCTGCCAACCTTTGTATCATCTGCAAACTTGGACATTAAACTTGATATCCCATCATCAATATCATTCATAAACACCGAAAACAACAACGTACCCAACACTGAACCCTGAGGAACTCCACTAATAACATTAGTCCACGTTGAGCAGTGTCCATTGATTACCACTCTCTGTCTTCTGCCACTCAACCATCCCTTTATCCATAGCAGCAATTTGCCTCCAATGCCACACTGCTCCAATTTGTGCAGCAGTCTTTCATGTGCAACAGTATCAAAAGCCTTTCTAAGGTCCAAATATAATAATATCAAAGTTATTCCCTGCATCCAGTTCTTTTGTGACTACATCATAGTATCCAATCAAATTGGTCAGGAAAGACCTGCCCTTAACAAAACCATGCTGCATCTGAGCTATAACTGAATTCTTGTCTAGATGATCCTGCAGTGCTTCTTTAACCAGTGCCTCCATTAATTTACCTGGAACAGAAGTTAAACTAACAGGTCTATAATTACTTGTGTCAGCCTTTGATCCTCCCTTGTGAATTGGGTCACATTTGCACATCTCCAGTCCATGGGTACCTCCACTGAGTCCAAAGAAGCTCTCATAATTATGGCTAGGGGTTTGCTTACTTCCTTTGCTGCCTCCTTTAATATAACTGGATAGATCCCATCCACCCCAGGTGCCTTTTTTATGTTTATCCTCAACAATCTCTCCTCCACTTTCCTCTCAGTTATTACAATATCATCCAGCTCACTGCCTATGTTTACTTTACCTACATCATTCTCCTTCCTGAATAACTCCTCACGCGTGAATGTAGATGCAAAATACTCGTTTAGATTGTTAGCCACCTGAGCAGGATCCTCAACTGTGGAACCATCAATGTCCAGTGGACCAATGTGATTCATCCCTTTCCTTCTTGAGTTTAAATATGTAAAGAACTCTTTTCTGTTTTTCTTTGCATCCTTTGCCAAGGATTTTTCGTAGTCTGCCTTTGCCTGCCTAATCTCCTTTGTGACTTGGTTACAGACTAACTTATATCTATCATAGGCTTCCATGTCACCCATTAATTTGTATGTATCCCATGCATTTTTCTTTTCTGTCATATGTCTCATTAGTTCATCTGACAACCATTTAGGCCTAAACCTTGAACAATATTTCTTAGTTGGTATGTAAAGCCTGGTAGCCTCCAAGATTAGTTCCTTGAATGCTTCCCATTTTGAGTTTGCTGTTGGTAACATCATCAGTTGGTCCCCCTGTATAGAATTTAAATACTGTCTCAGACCATCGTAGTCGCCTTTACGAAAACAAAAACCTTCCCTTTACCTCTGATGGTAGTTACCTCCTTGAGTAAATCCCACTTCAGCACACTGTGATCACTGCCACCTAGTGGTTCATTTATCTGCAGATTCTTAATGCATGAAGAATCACTCTGATAATCAGATCAAGAGTATTGCTCCCTCTTGTTGCCTCACGAACATGCCGATGTAGAAAACAATCATCCAATAAATCCACAAAAGCCTTGCTAGTGTGCGAGTGACCAACCACAAATTCCAGTCAATATCTGGGAAATTAAAATCCCCCATTATAAGACTCTCTGATTTACTGGCCCACTCTACTTCCCTGTACAATATCTTATTATACTCATCAGAGTCATTAGGCCTATAGCACACTCCTACTCTCAATTTTGATTTCCCTATGCTTATGTCACACCGAACTGGCTGGACACTGCCCCGTCCATCGATGTCGACTGGCTTCACTTCCTTGGACTTTATGTGTTTCTTAATTAATAGCATAACCCCTCCTCCCCCCCTCCTGTCCTGTCTATCCTTTCTATACACATTGTATTCCCCAAATTCCAGTTCCGCATTACTTATATCTGTGTGACACCACGTCTCTGATATCCCAACAATATCTGCCTTTGATGTTTTGAGCAATACTTCAAATTCATCAAATTTATTTACCAAACTCCTAACATTGGTGTACACGCAGGTATACATGCACCTGTTTCTATTCTTAGCTACCGTAACACAACCCATGTGTTTACTTGTACCGCAGTGACTCCCAGCAGTCTCTGAAATATCCTGCATCTTGTTTTTCAGGCTTCTGCTCATTTCAATAGAAGCAGTGCAAGAATCACTTCCACCTCTGCCAGTGGCTACTGTTAATCTATTAGTCCTTGTATCCCCCCCCAACTAGCAGTTTTCCGACCCACCTAACACTGCCTCGACAGCATCAGCAAAAATTCTTGCACCCTTTCTATTTAAGTGTATCCCATCCCTGCAGAAGCAATCTCTCCTGTTAACAAGTACAGTCCAGGCTGAAAAAAATTCTACCCCTTGAGCCTTGCACAATCCCTCCAGGGATTGTGCAAGGAATTGATCGACAAGGCTCTCATCATATACTCCCTCCTATCGTGTCTGGGCAGAATTGCAGACACTTTCAAATTCAACCCTAATTCACGGCTTTTTTTCAACAGTGACCTGTACTTGCTAAGTAATTCCGCCGGTCTCCTACTCTTAATATCATTAGTGCCAACGTGTACAACTATATCACCTTTTGTGCCCTTAAAAGATGATATCCGCTCTACAACGTCATCAACCTTTGCCCCTGGCAGACATACCCTGGTCCTATTCCACCTATCCTTTTTACAAAGCATGTTCCCCGTTTCCCTGACAATAGAGTCACCAACAACTTCTAGTTCCTGTGGGACCAGCGCATTCTGCCTAGGGGGCTGCCTCTGTGTTGCCTGATGACCAAGTGCAAGCTCTGGCGTTGATGTGGGCAGCTGAGAGCTTGATGGGCCCCTCAATTTATTTCCTTCGAGGGCATCCACCCTGTCCTTCAAGCTCTCATAAAGGCCCATAACAACGCTGAGTTGTCGCCTGATTTCCTTGCACTCCTTACATCGTGCACACACAAAGACCCGACTGCTCCGCAAACATCAAGCAAACAGTGCATTTTAAAAGACTGTGATTCAGAGGGCAACTTCCCCCCTCAGTTCTCCCCTGAACCACAGCACTCCCATTAGCTTGAGCCTTTTGCTTTGCTGCTCTGGTCAGAGTCATGATTCCGATTTAATTCAATAAAATTTCAAAACAAAAATTAAATGTTTAAGTTATATCCCAAAACAGTTATGTTATATATTTTTTTTTCGGTATCTAGTGTTTTCTACGAGTTCCCTTTATACAACTTCCGTATCACGTGTACCACTATAGTTATGTATTAATTATTTGTTACGATTAAGTCGTTTTATATATATATATAGAGTTAAAAATACAATTTAATTGACAATAAAGTTTATCAAGATTAATAGATTTACTGATTAATTGACAATATTATATTATGCACTATACTACACTAAGCTTATGCTAGCGTGTAAAAATGGCGGGAATTCTCGAACGGTACTTCTACGGACTCGTAAGTCCGTAGAAGTACCGTTAGCTTCCAAATCTCGCTATCTCAATTTAGAATAAACTAAGGATCCTGACTAGGTCTATAATCTACTTATAGAAGATAATTTGATATAACAATTGGTTAAATAAATCGACTAAATTTGGTTAAAAAAAAGACCTCTCGTTCAATTTGTAACACGTGGATTTGATACCGTTACCGATACTAAGTAATACCTACAAAATCTCTGTCTAAGTTAAACTTTAAACTAAGTATCGTAACTAGGAATATAAAGCTACTCTAGAAAATAAGTGAATATGACAATTTAAGCTAATAAATCAGGAAAAACTGCTCTGTTCCAAGAGCTTCAAGGAGCTGCGACCGCACAGGCTAAACTCGCACCCAGACGCGACTAACCTCGCACCCAGAGTTTCTGTCATACGTATCTTATTGAGGTATACTTGTCTTATTCTTTTACAAATAATGTGTCTATAAACTGTGGGCATTATTGTGGTCGATTTTCTCTTTGCTGGACGAAAAACTCAATTTTCCGGGAGAAAAAGCAATGCCACCTTCTCCTGAGACACGCTAATTCAGCCACCGTTGTGAAAAAAAGTCAACAGAAAAATTCCTGGCGTCATTGACCGGATTCGAACGGAGGCATTTTACACCTGGTGTGGGGACGATGGTGATTATAACAACTATGCTACCCGGGAGGGCCGTTTGCACAGAAAGTGGCTATTCTGCAATATTCAATTTTTCGTGTTTTTGAATTTTCAACAGAGGATTTTTTTTTTTTTTCAATGTCGCTTGTGGCTCACCTTGTGTCTAGGACTTGGGTGTGCTGTAACAATTCACCCTCAACCCTTTGCACCACCTTGATGGAAAACGGCTCTTACGTGGCCAGCTGATCATTCCTAATGGAAGCTTCTCCATAAAATGAATTTGAATTTAAGATGTTTAGTTTCATCATCAACACTTTGATTATTCACGGAATTAGTTTTTTTTACTTTGATGAGACTGATGCTGTTTAGGACTTGGGTGTGCTGTAACAATTCACCCTCAACCCTTTGCACCACCTTGATGGAAAACGGCTCTTACGTGGCCAGCTGATCATTCCTAATGGAAGCTTCTCCATAAAATGAATTTGAATTTAAGATGTTTAGTTTCATCATCAACACTTTGATTATTCACGGAAATAGTTTTTTTTACTTTGATGAGACTGATGCTGTTTATACTGCAGATACTTAGAATTCTGTATCAATTTGTAATGTTTGCCTTATCCATTATTTGTGTTCTTGTCAATTGATACAGAATTGATAATTCTGTATCAATTTGTAATGTTTGCCTTATCCATTATTTGTGTTATTTTTCCTGTTTATCCAACAATATTAAATTTCGTGAGACATGTAGTTCTTTTTTAAATATTTCTTTAGTTATAAACACTGTTCAGCATTCAACCCTGACTCTGTCACAATGGGGAAAAAAGTCTATAAAAATTCCTCCTGTCCATCATATGGTCTGGAATTGCTGATAAGGTTTCAGTGGACCTTGTTGTGTGCATTTGTTCGATCACATTTTTGATATCAATGGATCTTTCTCTGCCTATAAACAGATTTTCTGTGACAAAAGGTGCTACTCCATGTCTGAAAACAGAAAAAAACTTATGGTGTTGCAACGTAGTAATAGAGGCATGTGATGCAAGGAAGAAAGCTTATTTAGCATCAGCAAGAAAAAAAAAACATTTCACACGTCCATTTCCTCTTAAAGTTTGTCCCGTTCCTCCTTGAATTTATTTAAGCTATCAAATTTCACAACGACAGATGAAAGTTTGTTCCAGCAATTAACTCCCCGCTGGCTAAAGGCAAATTTCCGCACATGTATTCTACAACTATGTTTCCTTAATTTGAATTTATACCCCCTCATGTTCGTAATCTGAGCAAGAGGAAGAATCTCATTAGAACTGAGCCTGCTCAATCAAGGCCTTATACACCTCAATCAGATCACCTCACAAACCCCTAGTCTCCAGACGGTTCAATTTGAGAACTTAAGCCTTTTTTGGTAAGAGGATCCCTTGGTTCCCCTCACCAATCTTGTTGCCCTTCTCTGTACTCGCTGAAGCAACTCCACATCCTTCCTAAAATGAGGTCTCCAGACCTATACGCAGTACTCAAGTTTGGCTTGACAATTGTGTTATAAAAAGGGATAGTCACCTCCTTTTCGCTGGTAGCAAAGTTCCTGTATATCATTGACAATACCCCATGACCTGCTCTGGCTACACTGCTCGGAAAACTTCATATCTGACTGAATAATTACTCCAAGGTCTTTTTCATTTTCTACCACCCTAAGTGTAGTACCACGCAGTTGGTATGCTTCTCTGGGGGGGTTACTTCTACCCATATGCAGTACTTTACATTTGCCAGTGTTAAACTGGTTGCCACTTCTCAGCGCATCTGTCAACTTTTCTACACGTAGAAACAACCTATATTGTAATATTATTGAATTTCTTAATTTGTAGTGCATTTTAGTAAGAAGCAAGTAAATTTTGAAGTAAGTAGCATTAATTTTGTGAAATACTGTCACTGTCCACTAGGTGTCATGAAATTGAATATTGGTGTTTTAATGAAACTCTAACGTTGAAATGTGGTGGGAGACGAGGTAGTTTGTTTTATTGTGCAGTGGTGTGTGTAGTATGCAAGGTGTGTACATTTTTTGACAATTACTCGTTGACGTCGAGGTCAGCATAGTCACAAGGTATTTCACTATTACCAAAAAAAAAAAAAAAAAAAAAAAAGAATAAAGAAACAAACTCGATCTAGTTTTTGAAATGCTTGAAAGTGATTAATTTTGTCGAAGCAAGAATTACTGACGTGCTAAAATAGAAAAGTAAAGTTTCCGGGTAGTTTATACTGATGGCTTGGGTTAGTTTTCTGTGACGTGGACGTAAAATGATTCAACCGTTTATGACCACAAACTGGAACGTTACGCTTAAACCAAAACATTTCAAGAAGATAGCAAAAAAGTGATTTACCCTAGTAAATTCTGGCAGGTAAGTTCTGATGAAGTGTATGCGAGTCAGGTAATGTCAAGTTATAACATTTGGGCCACTCAGTAGAGCAGGTATGTTAACAGTGAGTTTACTAGTAACGTGTATTCCAGATAACTTATTTCGGAAGTATGAATTTTTGTTGAAATAAATCTTTGTTTTTGATTCAGCTGGTCTAAGAAATAATAGTTTACAATTAAAAAAAAAATAAATAAAACCTTTGTGTATATGTGCGCATTCGTTTTTCACACGTCTTCACTGTTGGTAAAAACTTCTGTATGATTTCTTATATTGCAAATAAAAAGATGATTAACTGGGTTTAAACTTTGAAGACAGTATAATCAGAATGATAAGATATAAAAATTGAGTAAATATAAAACGTACGAAATTTTCTTACCTCTCTGGTAGTTATTGAGCCACAAATTGTGACAGCGTGCGTCTTGAAAAATAAGTGTTAGCCTCAGAGCTCCAGTCATTAAGACAAAAAAAAAAAAAAAAAAACACAAGGTACACAAAATGTGTATCGACAACCTTAATTAATTAAAAGACTAGAGTTGCTTAAAAATTTAATTAAGCCGTAGATCCTCCCAGTGTCAATTTTGAGTTCATCTAACTCCATTTCAATCAACTTAATAATAATTAAAATAATTAAATTAAATAATTAAAACAATTAAAATAATAATAATAACTTGGGTTGGAGTACGTTTTTCATGATGGCTTCAGCTTTAGTCCATCCACAGTGTATTTATTATTTATTTATTTTTTTAAAGTAAAATCCGATTTCCACGGCCGATGTTTTAATTTTTTCAGAGGAACTTCAATTTTTTCAAAAATTTGGTTACAAACGAATTCATTTTGTTGAAACGAATGTTTCAACAAAAGTGAATTGTTTAAGTAGTCAACAAAAATGTTGACTACTTAAACAATTCACTTAAACCCCGAGATTAGGCAAAAATTGTTGATTCAATATGATGGAGACAGACTGTATTCACTCAGTCTTAGTTTGCACACTGTTGAATAATTCCACCAGGATAAGCATTTCTGTTTGTAAACATTTCTGGTTTTGTTTACATTTAAACATAACAGATTGAAGTTCAGGATTTATTAATGAATACTTCAGTCATTGCTTGGATGAAAATGTTTGTCCATCATATTTAAAACAGTTGTCTGCGATTGTTATTTTCATCTGTAGTAATGAAGTTATCAGCCTTCATGACTTACCTTTATTCACGGTTTGTGAGTCAGTAATCTACATAATTTTGGGTGGAATTGAATGAAGCTAGTCATCCATATGATCACTCTCTTCATGATTCCAGTTTTGATTTGAGAGAGCAGCATTCTTTTTCACTATGTAATCATACAGTTTTTTTTTTTTTTTTTTTTCCAGTGTCATTATTATTTTGGTATCAGTTTAAATTCTAGAATTCAACTTTCCTTTCTGCTGTGTAATCATCCAGTTATTTTATTTATGTGTAAATAGATGTTGCCATATTGCATTGCCAAGAACTAGTATATATGAAAATGAATTTTAGGTCTGGAATTGAAATACAACTGTTAAAGTGGATTAAAGAGTGTACAGATTGTGAGCTAAATAGAGGCATAGAAAAAGGAAACTGGAGGATCAAGACTAGCTTAGTGAGGCTGTTTGCCCTGTGGCCCATGACATTGACATTCCTGGAACTAAAGAATCTGGTCACATGAATCTGGAGATGGTGACACTCGTGTTGGATATTGCGATTCTGATACACCAGATAACACTAGTAAAAGATTTTTAGTGAATTTTCCCCTACTCATGCTAATGATTTGTTTCTAAACTGTATGAACGGTCATGACTGAATCATTATATCCTCACTGATGCATAACATTGTTTAAAGATTCCCCGTATCATTGAATGGTTACTTTTCCCCCCTAAATCTTTACTGTTCTGAATATGGTCTGAAATATTAATAGTATTTTGTAATGTAGCACTTGAACAAAAATTAGCATTTTTTCTATTTGACTTACAGATACTATTCCAGTATTTTTACTATAATAAACTGTTGCATAGTTAGTATTTTGAAGAACAGTGAAAATCTAAGCACTTAGCTCTGTAGAGTGAAATCTGGTCTTTAATTTCTAGAAGTACAGATAATTCCCAGATGTTTATAAAGGCAATTGATACACTGAAGAATTGGTAAGGAAGTGCCACAAACTTAGAACTATCTGTTCTTTAAGAAATTAGACAAATACTCTACTTAAGCTGAAGTGCTTAGATTTTCACAATTTTTTTTTCAATTTACCTGAGCACTGCAAACAGTAACTAAGTTCGGTGGCACATTATCCTATAGGCAAAAAAGACATCTGCCTAGGGTCCCGATCAGAGGGGAGCCCCAAAATCACTGTTTCAAAAATTCATTGCTGTGTTTTACTAATATTTTTTAAGTGATTTTTATCTGAAACTGAACTTTTTACCTACCAAGGTCAATAATGAACTTTACTTGAAGATTGATTTTAAAATTCCTTTTTTTTTTTTTTTTCCAAAATGGTTTTACCGATTATGATGAAATTTTATATTTAGTTCGTATGTAAAGTGACCAGATCCTTAGTATTCCAATGCGGGACATCTGGGGGGGGGGGCTATTTTCACACACAAAAAAAAAATATACTTATATATTTTTTAAATTTTTGTATATAAAAAATATTCACATACAAAATATAAATTAAATTCATATACTTCTTTGAACTAAACTTATAAAATAAAATATCACACTTCTTAAAAAAAACAAATATAGCCTGTTTTGTTTTGTTTTTAAAAAAAGGCTGAAATTCAGTATACGGTACCCCTGGTAGTTTGCTACGTAACAAACAGAAGGTTGCGTGAAGGACGTGAACTGAGAAAAATAGTTGTAATTAGAAGGAAAAAAATCCACTTATTGGAGGGGTCATGTTTTTAATCAATTTTCATTTTTGTTTAGTGAAAAAAGGTTAGGTATTTTTTCTGTGAAATAATAAAAATACATACTTCTTTTAACAATAAAAACAAAAGAAATTAAATATATTTTCCCACTGAGTGAATTTTTCTTAAAAATTCTTCATTATTTGCTATTTCTTCGTAAAATTCTTCACAAGAATTAGCAAAATTGCACTTAACTTGTAGAATTGCTTTCAACATTTCTACGGTCAGTTATGTATGTCATATAATTTGTTTGTTTTGTTGTAATGATAAAATGAAATTGAAAATGTTCTTTATTAGTTTTTTCTTTAGATGGGGCACCTCAAATTACATTTTGCCTTGGGCCCCATGAAGGTATAATGTGCCACTAACTAAGTTGCTCTTTTAGCAACTTAGTTTCTATTTTTCGTCAAAATGTATAACCTAATAGGCATATTTTGGAAACCAACATCTTTATTTCTTGTTCAGAAATACTAACATCTCTTCTATCATATTGAGCATCAGATGAGTCAGTTATTATTATTATTAGCCATATGGTGCAAGGAAGCCTGAGGCTTATGCTGCACCAGCCAAAAAAAAAAAAAAAAAATCCCGTGTTACCCTGATAGAAAGAGAGAGAAGTAGAAAGGAATCACCAAGAAAGAGAAGAATGATGATATCCAGCTCAGGACCCTTGGTGTGCCAAGCCCATACTCACCAGATGTGAGCCCCTGGGGGAGTTATTTAAGATAGTGCTTTTTCTCTTAGAAATTTTAAAAATTCAAAACTTAAATATTCATTTTTGCAAATGCAGAAATGAACTTTTAAATTGGATGATATTAGTCAAAATATATACAAGTATGAGTGCAAGCTCCATTACCATTAAATTAATAATTTCAATTCTGAATTTGTAGCTGGACATAATGCTGTAGGAGATGCTTTTTGTGTGTTATGTGCTGAAGGAGTAAGTGGAAATTAAGTGATTTGATGGGTTGTGAATTCAATGCTTTTTATAAAAGGGTCATTGACTTCAAAGGAATTAAATCCATGACTCAAATACTCAGCTGCCCATAGAGCCACTGCAACACTTGTAGCTGCCAATATGCAAAAGAAAATGTGCTGCTTCATCAAAAAAAAAAAAAAAAGTTGAATTTTTGGTGAATCAACTTTTATCCTTTTGTGAGAAGATGCTTTACATGATCATGTGTTGCCTTAGAAGAGGACCAGTTTGTTTTATTAGCAAATGATAAGTACCATATTTCAACATATAAGTTGACCATTCAAGCATTAATAAGTTGAATAACATTGATTCTTTCATTCGTCTTTCTCATAAATGTGAATGAAAATCTCTACTAGAAGCTATTTTCAGCATCCTTTGCCTTTGAAAATAATCATTGGCTTTAAACAGAATACAACTTACTAAAAGTAAATGTTTCTGAGATTTTTCAAATTTCTAATAACAAATGCACTTTCATTTTGAAGCATTGTTTATAGAGAAACTAAATTTCAGTACAGTACGAAACAGGCAACAAGGAATGGCTTAGGGACATAAAGCCTCACATGTACACATAGCATTAATAAAAGATGTCAGTCTGTCATCTATGCCTGTTGGTTTTAGTTTCATGACCTGCATGAAGAAGTACTATATAATTATTGCTTACTTTTCAGTTTACTTATTTGAGCATGAATTTTTAAGGCAAAAAAAAAAAAAAAAAAAAAAAGTAGACATATCCAGAACATACACTGGTGTACAAAGAAAGTACATCACCTAGGAATTTCACATTTCTAACCCTTTTTTGAGATGGTATGTTACATTAATGACTAGCATCACAAATAGAAATATAAACAAAAGATATTTATTAATAGTTAAGGCAAAGCGAAGTAATATTTGACAGGTGCTCTCAAAATATTCCAAAATGAGCATTTGCAACCTTTATATAAAAGTTTTGGTAATCACAACAATTATTGCTGAAATGTTATCAGAAGCTCTCAGTTTGCTTCAGTTTATCATTTTAAATGGAAAACAAAATGAAAAGTTCACTACGTGCAAACTAATATTTAGTTGAACTGCCTGTGGCCCTGATGACAGCAGCACACTGTCGAGGCATTGACAAGATCAATTTCTGATGATAATCAACTGATGGTTCGTAGTTCCAAACACGAATTATGGCTTCCTGAAGTTCACAAAGGGTCTTTGTTTTCTTTCTGGAAACTGCAGATTCCACACAATGCCAACAGTTCTCTATAGGATTCAGGTCCGGGCTGTTTCCCTGGCCTTACAGCTAAGAGTTGTAATAGACTGTTCTTCCAACCATTTTTTCACCTGTAACAAATGTAAACACGTTACTGTCAAACCTCTAATGTAGAATTGAAGCTAAAGTAACTAGAGAAGTGCCTACTTACACTTTTTTTGCCTGATGACAAGGAGCAGAGTCCTGAAAGATGCAGTTACTTGGCAGGTTGAAATGGTCTCTAATGGTTGGCAGCAATTTGCCTTCCAATATATTATTATTATTATTATTAACCATACGGTGCAAGGAAGCCTAAGGCTTATGCTGCACCAGCCAAAAAAAAAATTCTGAGTACCCTGAGAGAGAGAGAGAGAGAGAGAGGGAGGTGTCAGAAGTAGAAAGGAGTCACCAAGAAAGAAAAGAATGATGATATCCAGCTCAGGACCTGGGTGTGCCAAACCCATACTCACCAGATGTGACCCCTGGGGCTATAGCCAGGTATCCATTGGCATTTACTGAACCTTTTATAAACTGCAGGTGACCTACTCCACGATACGAAATGCACCCCCCCCATATCATTTGGCTTGTATGGAATTTCACTGTAGACACCATACAGTCTGGATGGTATTCTTCACCACATCTATGGTGAATTGTTTGTCTCCCATCAGAGCCATGCAGGTTGAATTTCTTCTCATCCGAGAAAATAACTGACTTCCACTACTCAGGGGTCCATTTGACATGCTTCTTACACCGAATTAATCGGGCCTTTTTCATTTTTTGTTTGAGGAGGGGCTCCTTAGGATGACAGGCTAGAAGTCTAATTTTGAAGAGGTGTCTTCTCACCATTACTGCACTTGCTATCACTCCTGTATGTTCTTCCCATTCTCTTTTCAGTCAGACAAAGAAGCTTTATGGTTTTTAAGGCATAAGCACTTCAAAAAGTGGGCCTGTTTTGATGTAGACTCGTTTGCATCAGGTTCCTTTTTTCCCATCAACAGAACCAGTGTTTTTCAGTTTGGAAAGAAATCTACTCGCTGTCGACTGATTACAAGACACTCTATAAGCAATATGACGGGAAGAACATCCTTCCCCATGTAAAGCAACAATAGCACTCTTTCTCCATGCATCAACTGCATGTAACTCACCATCCTGACACAAGCAAGGAATGATGCAACTTTTGCAGAGTATGCTTATACAGGGTGTCTCAAAAATATTGGTACAAACGTTTGAAAATGTTCTTTATTAGTTTTTTCTTTAGATGGGGCCCTCAAATTACATTTTGCCTTGGGCCCCATGAAGGTATAATGTGCCACTGACTAAGTTGCTTTTTTAGCAACTTAGTTTCTATTTTTCTTCAATAAGTATAACCTAATCGGCATATTTTGGAAACCTTTAGGGGAGGTAGGTAACATCTAAAGGAATGTGAATCGCATAGGAATCCATAACCGGAAACGTCACGGGAAAGTAGTAGCAGAGGCACAAGAAGCAGAAATGACACAAGACAGTAATTAGTGGCAAACATTTATTTGACCAGTACGAGATGGCTGCATTTCATGATGTTATAACAGATGCTTGAAGGTTCCACCATGAGACGCCATGCATGCGTGACACCGACACAGCATGAATTGGTGGACACGGTCGAACACACCTGGAGTTTCTTAAACAGTAGCAGCAGCGCAGCCGAGTCTCGCCACGAGATCCATTTCCGTCTCCACAGGCAATTCATACTCGATAGATTTGAGGCCCCCCCCCCACAGAAAGAAATCAAGGCTCGATAAATCAGGTGAGCCTGGGGCCAGGCAACGGGTCCACTCCGGCCAATCCATCGATGCCCAAAACGCCTGTTCAAATGGTCACGAACACACCTTCCATAATGGGCAGGCACCCCGTCATGTTGAAACCAAATGTTGTGTCTCACATTTGCTGGAACATCGTCAAGTAACCCTGGTAGAACTTGTTCAAGAAAGATCCGATATTTAGCGGAGTTCATGCGGGATGGTAACAGGTATGTGTTGACTAAGCAGTCACCGACCATACCTGCCCACACATTTATTGGGAAGCGATGTTGTGCTGCATGGGGGCACACACCGTGTGGGTTGTTTGTGAGCCCACACACGAGCACTGTGCTGATTGAATAAGCCTTCCCGAGTGAAATAAGCATCATCCGTGAACAAAACATAGGCTGGAAAATTCAAGTCTTGAACACTTTCATGGAGAAACCACTGTGCAAAAGCCACATGTGCAGGATGATCTTGGGGGGGCAGTAACTGAACCCTTTGGAGATGAAAGCTGTGTAAAAGGATTTGTCATGCCAGACACACGCTGTACACTGTAACGAGACACTCCTAAGGTAGAGGCACCTGCATGTGTGCTGGTAGTAGGATTATTCTGGACGGCATTCAACACACTTTGTTCCGTGGCAGGAGTTCGCGTCGAACGTGGTCTGCCCGCACTACTCCTGTTACCTCTAAATGACCCATAATCGTGCAAATTTTGATGCACACACGCACAAACAAACAGTGGTCCATGTCTGTCTGGGAAGCCTTCTCCATAAATTCATTGAGCGGCTTGTCCGTTGCCCTCTGCTAATCCATACACTAGGTGCATGTCTGCCAGCTCACAGTTCGTATATCGATGCATGCTCTTCGTGCGGCGACTACTGCTTGAATGAGTAAACCAGAAATTTTCCCTCTCGCGAACTGATGAACAGTGCCGTGTACCGACTTACGGTGATGTTTCCGGTTATGGGTTCCTATGCAATTCGTATTACTTTAGATGTTACCTGCCTACCCTAAACGTTTGTACCAATATTTTTGAGACACCCTGTATAGTTCAAAGTAACAGCTGATGCAATATTAAGTCACAACCTATGCATGTCAATCTTCTCTGATGCAATCTGTAAGAAATATCGCCATATACTTAAAAAACTGCTAGATTGGGGAGATACAAGGACTAATAGATTAACAGTAGCCACTGGCAGAGGTGAAAGTGATTCTTGCACTGCTTCTATTGGAATGAGCCGCAGCCTGGAAAATAAGATGCAGGATATTTCAGAGACTGCTGGGAATCATTGGGGTACAAATAAACACATAGGTTGTTTTAGGGTAGGTAAGAAAAAGAACAGGTGCATGTATACTTGCGTGTACACCAATGCTAGGAGTTTAGTAAATAAATTTGATGCATTTGAGGTATTGCTCAAAACATCAAAGGCAGATATTGTGGGGATTTCAAAGACGTGGTGTCACACAGATATAAGGAATGCAGAACTGGAATTTGGGGAGTATAATGTCTACAGAAAGGATAGACAGGATAGGAAGGGAGGAGGGTTATGCTATTAGTTAAGAAATACATAAAATCCAAGGAAGTGAAGCCAGTCAACATTGCTCGACAGTGCAGTGTCGAGTCAGTTTGGTGTGACAAGCATTGGGAGATCAAAATTGATAGTAGGAGTGTGCTATAGGCCTAATGACTCTGATGAGTATAATAAGAAACTGTACGGGGAAATAGAGTGGGCCAGTAAATCAGAGAGTCTTATAATGGGGGATTCTAATTTCCCAGATATTGACTGGAATTTGGGGGCTGGTCACTCACACACTAGCAAGGCTTTTGAGAATTTATTGGATGATTGTTTTCTACATCAGCATATTCAGGAGGCAACTAGAGGGAGTAATACTCTTGATTTGATTATCAGTAGTGATTCTTCATGCATTAAGAATCTGCAGATAAATGAACCACTAGGTGGCAGTGATCACAGTGTGCTGAAGTGGGATTTACTCAAAGAGGTAACTACCATTAGGGGGAAAAAAGGGAAGGGTTATTGCTTTCGTAAAGGCGACTACGATGAACTGAGACAGTATTTAAATTCTATACTGTGGAACCAACTGATGATGTTACCAACAGCAAATTCAAAATGGGAAGCATTCAAAGAACTTATCTTGGAAGCTACTAGGCTTTACATACCAACTAAGAAATATTGTTCAAGGTTTAGGCCTAAGTGGATGTCAGATGAACTAATGAGACATATGGCAGAGAAGAAAAATGCATGGGATACATACAGATTAACACGTGACGCAGAAGCTTATGATAGATACAAGTTGATCTGTAACCAAGTTACAAAGGAGGTTAGGCAGGCGAAGGCAGATTACGAGAAATCTTTGGCAAGGGATGCAAAGAAAAACAGCAAAGAGTTCTTTACTTATGTAAACTCTAGAAGGAAGGGGATGAATCAGATTGGGCCACTTGATATTCGATTTGTCAACTGTTGATGATCCTGCTCAGGTAGCTAACAAACTGAATGAATATTTTGCATCGACATTCACACATGAGGAGTTATTCAGCGAGGGGAATATCAGAGGTGTATTCAACTCTGGCAGTAAGCTAGAGAACCTTGTAATAATGAGAATAAAGTGGAGGAGAAATTGTTGAAGATAAATACAAGAAATGCACCTGGGGTAGATGGGATCTATCCAGTTATATTAAAGGAAGTAAGCAAACCCTTAGCCATAATTATGAGAGCTTCCTTGGACTCAGGGGAAGTACCCATGGACTGGAGATGTGCAAATGTGACCCCCAATTCACAAAGGAGGATCAAAGGGCGACACAAGTAATTATAGACCTGTTAGTTAACTTCTGTTCCTGGAAAATTAATGGAGACACTGGTTAAAGAAGCACTGCAGGATCATCTAGACAAGATTTCAGTTATAGTTCAGACACAGCATGGTTTTGTTAAGGGGAAGTCTTGCCTGACCAATTTGATTGGATACTATGATGCAGTCAAAAAGAATTGGATGCAGGGAATAACTTTGATATTATATACTTGGATCTTAGAAAGGCTTTTGATACTGTTGCACACGGAAGACTGCTGCACAAATTGGAGCAGTGTGGCATTGGAGGCAAATTACTGCTATGGATAAAGGGATGGTTGAGGGGGAGAAGACAGAGAGTGGTAATCAATGGACACTGCTCATCGTGGACTAATGTTATTAGTGGAGTCCCTCGGGGTTCAGTATTGGGTCCATTATTGTTTTCTGTATTTATAAATGATATTGATGATGGTATATCAAGCTTAATGTCCAAGTTTGCAGACGATACGAAAGTTGGCAGGGTTGTCAAGGACACTACTGACACTATGCTACTGCAACAGGATCTGGAAAGGTTGAGCAGATGGGCTGAGAGGTGGCAAATGAAGTTTAACATTGACAAATGTAAAGTACTACATATGGGAAACAGCAACCCCAGAGCAACGTATCAACTCTGTGGTACTACACCGACAGTGGTAGAGTATGAAAGGGACCTGGGGGGGTGGTTGTGCAGGCGGATATGAAGTTTTCTGAGCAGTGCAGACGGGCTGCAAGAGTAGCTCATGGTGTATTGTCGATGATAAATAGGAATTTTTCTAGCAGGGATAAGGAGGTGATTATTCCCTTGTATAAGGCAATTGTCAAACCGCACCTAGAGTACTGTACAGGTCTGGAGGCCTCATTTCAAGAAGGATGTAGAGCTGCTGGAATGAGTACAGAGAAGGGCAACAAGATTAGTGAATGGAACAAAAAGAGGTGCTCTTACGAAGAAAGGCTTAAGTTTTGCAAATTACAGTGTGTGGAGACTAGGCACCAGCGAGGTGATCTGATAGAGGTGTATAAAGCTTTGAATGGTTTGAGCATGCTCAATGCTGATGTAATTCTTCTTCTTGCTCAGAATAATCACCTGAGAGGGCATAAATTCAAATTGAGGAAAGACAGATGTAGGATAGACATGAGGAAATTTGCCTTTAGCCAGTGGGTGTGGTTGGTTGCTGGAATAGACTTCCATCCCTTGTCATGGAAGTTGATAGCCTAAATAAGTTTAAGGCTCAGCTGGACAGGTATTTCGAACGAACAGAGGGGTGAAGTGGAAGTGGTTATTTTTTTATTTATTTATTTATTTATTTTTTTTTTTTGCCTGATGCTCCATAAGCTTGCTTTCTTGCATCAAATGCCTCTACTAATGCCAATGCTAATGTTATTTGGACGACAATTGCAATTTTAAAGGGTGATTCACTTTCTTTAAACACCAGTGTGTGTGTGTGTGTTCTTATTTATTACTTTGGCACAACCACCAGGTCAGTGGCATTTACAATAAATCATCAATACAAATGTTAATCTTATTTAGCAGTCACTGTGTTGAACCCTGGTCCACTCAGAGTGCTACTGCACTTGCACTCCTGACCACTTGGCAATGTCAAGCACATGCACATGCACATTAAATATCACTTTTAACTCTTCATTGAAGCAGATGTCGTGATTAATACCATAAAATTTCAATCAACAATCCTTACATTAGCAAATGATCAATTAGCATTAGCATTAGTGAGGCATACGATGCAAGAAAGCAAACTTATGCAGCATCAGCCAGAAAAAAAAAAAAAAAACCCCTCCCATTTCACCCTTCCATTTGTTCCAAATGCCTGTCCAGCACAGCCTTAAATTTATTAAGGGCTATCAACTTCCACAACAAAAGATGGAAGTCTGTTCCACCGATCAACTATCCGCTGGCTAAAGGCAAATTTCCGCACTTCTATTCTACAGCTGTCTTTCATCAATTTGAAACTGTGCCCCGCTCAGGTTCTTAATATGAGCAAGAGGAAGAATCCCATCAGCATTCAGCTTGCTCAACTCATTCAAGGCCTTATACACCTCAATCAGATCTCCTTGCAGATGCTTACTGTCCAGGTGCTGCAATTTGCAGAACTTAAGCCTTTCTTAGTAAGAGCACCCTTTGTTCCCCCTCAAACAATCTTGTTGCCCTTCTTTGTACTCGTTCTAACAACTCTATATTCTTCCTAAAATGAGGCCTCCAGACCTGTACACAGTACTCTAGGTGTGACCTGACCATTGGTTTGTATAACGGGATAATAATCATCTCCCCGTCCCTGCTAGCAAAATTCTTGTATATCATTGACAAGACTCCATGACCTGCCCTGGCAGCCCTTCTACACTGCTCAATGAACTTCACATTTGACTGCACAATTAACCCCAGGTCTTTTTCACTTTCCACTTCCCTGAGTGTAGTACCACACAGTTGGTACATTTCTCTTCGGCTATTGTTACCCAAGTACTTTGCATTTGTCAATGTTAAACTTCAGTTTCCACTTTTCAGCCCATTTGCCTAACTTATCTGGATCCAGTTCGAGTAGCATACTGTCTTTACTGTCGTTAAGACACCTGCCAACCTTTGTATCATCTGCAAATTTGGACTTTAAACTTGATATACCTTCATCAGTATCATTGATAAATATACAAAAAAAACAAAACAAATGTCAAGTAAAATTACTTTTGAACTTATTTTGATGGTAAACTAACACTTATTTAAAACTTAATTAAGTAGGCATGTGGGGTGAATTTTGTTTAAAAATAGTTTGCAAAAAAATAATTAGATTCTGTTGCAGCCTTAAAGTACCTTTCTTCACCTTTCCAACTAATGAATAAAATCAATAGCACAAAAATCTAGCACTTCCATAGCCAGGTGGGCAGGAACAGCAATGCATAGCACACGCTTCTTGATTAGACCGGGGTTCGAGCCCGTAACCACCAAATACGGAGGATGCAGAAAGGTCAGGGAATAACTACTGCATATCCCCGGAGCAATATGGCCTTAGTTGCTAATGCTTCTAAAAACCAAATAACAACAACAACAAAAATCTATTTAAAGTTTGCTGCTTACAAAGATAACAAAATTGAAATGCCTCTGTGGTGAATCTCAATGACATATGTCCACGCATGAATTTTTTTTGTAGTGAAGCATCCATGACTTTTGTGCATCTAGCATTAGTTTTATAATGTTTATGGTAGTAGTATTAACAAGGAAAAAAAAATTATAAAATGTCTCTGTTGATCCCCGTGTTGTAAATTACTAAATTAGAACCTATCTTATATTCTTACGATAAATTAGAGCATATTTTATATTTGTTATGATAAATTAGAACATATTTTTAATTTAATTAAATAACTTAGTTAATTTTTAAAAATTAAACTGATATAATTATGAATAAAATTAATATATTCAGTAGAGTTGAGTTCCAGAAAGAAAAAATATCATTGAGAAATAATACGTGACCAAGTTATAGGCTTTACATTTTGATGTGCAAAAATCAGCCTGCACATGCCCTTATTTTAAAAATAAAAAAAACTGTTGCTGATAAAAATATCATTTTGTATCAGCAATAGTTTTTTTATCAAGAATGCAAAGAATTCATATACCACTGAATTATTAAATATTGCAGATATAAAAATGACATTGGTCATTTATATTATAAACTTTTTTTAAGTGTTCTTTTTTTATATAACTGTAACTATTGAGACTGTCATATTTATAGTCTTGTTAGCCTTAACTGTTGATACTATGAATATGAAAATTTAAAGTGAGTGTGGAAGAACTGTTAAACAAGGAAAAAAAAGAAAGATATACTGTTACATGACCACACAGATTTATAATATGTCAATTTTATCATTTATATGAAATGATAAAAAAAAAACCTACCTTGTTATGAACATATTTAAAAAAAAAAAAAATCTAATATATGCAGTTTTCATTTTCAATAAGATATATTAGCAGATTCTGATATAGTAGACTGCTTTACTGTATTTCCTTTACAAAACAAAAATTGAAATATCAGTTATCACCAGGGCTGTAGTGTGGGGTATACGCCATAATCCCTCTGGATTTTTTTAGGTGAATGGCGTATATCTTCTGGATATATATATACAGGTATATGCTGCATACCCTCTGGAATTCGATTAATAAGCACAGTATACTCTCTGCATATGTAACAGTTACAGAGTATACCTGCTGCTAATTTTATGACTACAGCACTGATTATCACAAAATGAAAAGGGAAAAAAATTCTAATTAGAAACATTTAGGAACATAAAATTGTCCCAAAAAATTAAACAAGGGTCTTTATAATTTTTTACAGATTCAAAGGAAACAGTATAATGCACAGTAGATTATATCAAATTTTAAAGGACTGACAGACATGGAAAAGACAATAGGCATGTTATATCTCTGTCGAAAATGTCTTTTGTCTCCATCATATGTATTTACTTTTTACTTATTATCTTCCCAATGTGTATTTATTGGACTGGTTTTTTAAAAGAATGAATGCAAATTGAATCAGCTGCATAAGTTCCTTGCTCCTTCTTAAATAAATCTGTAACTGTTCATCAGATAACCAATATTATTTTGAGTATCAGCTGCTTTTGATGTCCCTATCCATGTCAGAAACTATTTTTGCCAAAACTTTAAAACCGCCATTTTTTTTATTTCAGTATTTAATGATTTCTGTTTCCACGTGTTTTATTGAAACATTGTCATCTTTTTCATTCATTGTTTACAGTAAGGGTACTTAACAATATATATATATATATATATATATATATATATATATATATATATATATATTAGTCAATTTTATTTAATGGTATCTGTCTGTAGGGAATTAGGTGTATAAGGACCAAACTAACAAGTTAGTAAAAGTAAACTAGCTTTAGCCTGGAAGGCCTATATAAAATTATATTAATGAAAATGGAAATAAAAATAAAAAATGATGATGAACAATGAAAATAACAATAAAAAATGATAATAACAATAAAAAAATGATAATAAACAATGAAAATAAAATTGTAAATAACATTCTTCCAGTTGGTTGTCGGTCTGCTACTTCTTCAGGGGCTTTGAGCAGACCGATAGCCAGACTAAAAGAATGTCTCATACCTACCTGTTTCTGTTGTCCCCATTCCAGTTTTGCCTGATTTTAATTTTTAGGTGATTGTATAGAAATTAATAGAAATTAAATGGAAGTGCTAATAAATGAGAAAAGATAATGTGTTAAATTAAAATTTTGTAAAAATAGTGTCAGAATCAGCAAACTGGGATAGGTGACACAAAGCCCAACGGGTATGTATCAGATTAAATGAGAATGGGTTCTTACTTCCTTCTTGTACTGTGGTGGTTAGATTGAAAAGGGATCAGTTCCCGCCTTCTTTATGTGTGCTGTTTAAATGATACTGCGCAGCCGCACTTTTCATTGACTATGGCAGTGGTTTTCAGCCTTTTTATAATAACGGCACCCCTAAGTAATTTATTTTATTTTGTGGCACCCCTACTCAATTTTCTGCCTGTTAGATCCAATTCTGTGTGTGTGTGTGTGTGTATATATATATATAATATTAAAAAATATATGTTATATGATATTTATTTTAATAATATAATTATAAAAAGTACATTTCATAATACAAATTATATATATACAGTATATAATTTTATTTTTCATATATAGAGGTACTAAGTAAACATTGATTATAGATCACCACAAAATTAAAAAGATACTGTACACCTTTTTATAATGAAATAAATATATAAATTAAAAAATAATAATAAGTTTATGTAACTTAAACCCAAATTACGTGGCACCACTGGACTATGGCGTCATGGTGAAATTGCTATAGGCAATATGTCCTATGTCAATGCAAATGTTCTGATAGCCTTGAGAGGGTTTTTATTTGAGTTAGTGGGGGGGGGGGGTTGCCTTTGATGGCGGAAGGAACCTATATAAATGAAAAGATGTGTTTATACAAGTACAATAAGTGTTAGTATGATTAAATACAAGAAGTATGTTAATGAAAAAGCGTGTTAATGTAAGTATATAAGAAATGCTATCCCCTGGACAAGGGCCGGTATAGCTTTTCTAAGGCATAATGACCCGTGTATGTCCGAGGGGATAGCTATATACATATTTACAGCCTCCTTCAATGTGAATTTTCAGCCCGTGTCTCTAGGTTTTATACTGTGTTTGTAATTAAATGAAGGGATATGAACGTCGTTATTATGTGCTTAAAATAATACCTTAGGCACGATTATTCTGTTGTTGGGAGTTGATACAAGTTCATAAATTACCAATTATTAGATTCTCTGTTTTTTGGGTGGGGGATTTTTGGTTAGCTGGGTTACAGTGCGGTCAGACGACGAGCCTCTTCTGAGCGCAATAAACCCGGGAATCAAAATTGGGAAGTCATTTCTCAGGGCAATAACCTTTACCTTAGTTTGATGAAGGACACTGGTTTTTAGACAACCAGGCAAAGATGGGCTATGGGCCATTTATTGGTGTTATAGTTCTAAACTGGTTCATTGTATTTTCAATTGGCGTTGGTGTGGTGTAGGTTGAGGTTCGCAAGTATGGCCACTTTAATATGATGTCTGCTGTAATTGGCAGGTATATTATTCTTGATGAGAATATCTGTCAGTTTTTTTATTGCTTCCATCATGTTATCTAGATTATTGCAGATGCGTATTAACCTGTTTGTCTGATTTCTAATAGTGTTGCCATGGATATATTTAGCCAGATTGCCCTCCCAGTTGGTAAGTTTTATAGCTGGGAAGCTAAAATGGTCTCTCTTCATAATGTCTAGTGTAAACATTGTCATTGGTGATAGTGATTTGCCTGTCGAGATAGCACGCTTGTAGGTTGCTATCCGGGTTGATTCATTCTATGATAAAATCTGCGGGATAAATTGCCTGGGCTATGATATCGAAATTGATAACCAGGACATCATCAATGTATCTGTAGAATATAATTTCTTCTTTGATATTGTTTTCGAAATAATGCAGGTAAAGGTTGGCTATGGAGCAAGAACTGCTAGCCCCCATAGCCACTTCCCTACTCTGCACATAAATGCTGTCTCCCATAAGTACGTAATTGTTTTTGACACTGAGATTAATAAGGTTGTCCCAGTACTGTTTATTACATCCCATTATATTCTGATAAGTTTTGTAGTAGTGTTAAAGAACTTTTTTTAAATTATCGTGTGATATACTGATGAAAAGGTTTTTAAAATCGTAAGTGTATAGACTTCTGATTCTATTGTTTTTGATGTAGTCTAAATATTTTATTATTTTATTAAATGTTATTGGAGATAAATTTAGTATTAGTGAGTTGGCTAGCTATAATATTTAATTTGTCCTCCATTAAATTACTGGATGGTTTTATGTAGCTGTTTCTGCTGGAGGTGATGAACCTTTTTCCAATCGGGACTTCATGGAATTTGGGGATCCAATATATGAAAGGGTACCTTGTGTTATCTATTTTTAATTTGATTTTGTGAATAGCTATAAGTTTTTTGGTAATGCAGCTAAGTGTGGAGTTCACGAGTTTATATGTATTGCTGAGGTCCATCTCCTCTTTAAGCATGTCTATGTAGAATTTTTTTGCATATAACGCTGAAGTTGTTATTGGACTTAACTATATTTGTAATGACGAATTTATTTTGTAGTTCTTTAGTTTTATAATTAATTCTTTTAAGGTTGTATTGTTTAATGTAATTTTGGTGTGGTATGTGATTTCTTTGAATCTAGCCAGGATAAGTTCGGTGGAAGTATTTATCCAACTTTGAAAGGCTTCTACTGGTGTGTTGAATTTGTAGGTTTTGAGGGCAAATTGTAGAAGATCCATGTAAATAGATTTGGGTGGGTTTTTTAGGTTGGCTTGGGTGTTGGGTCTGAATTTAGTTCCATTTTTCATAATCTCTCTTAGGGTATGGTCCTCTATAATGTTAAGGTCACCTGTAATGATATGATTGTAACGGGGTTCTATGTATTTTTTATATTTGTTTTCCTGGCAGTAACAGGGTTGATCTGTGGTGTTCATATTAGCAATGGTATTTTTATAGTTACATATGGCCATCCCTATTGGCTTGTTGTATCTGTTTCTGATTTCTATGTTGATATTTTTTATTTATGATATCTCTGATGTTGACATAGTCAAATGAACGATTAAGGAATTCTATCTGGGTAATCAATTCCGATTCTGAATTTAAATATATCTTCTAAAGTATGGATGAGATGTATTTTTCTGGATATTGAGTTTTTGGTAAATCTTGCTTAATGCTTTTAGTTTACTAATTTTAAGAGCAAATAGGGTGTTGTGTATAGTTTTCACGTTAATAGGATCCTTATCCCATTCTGTGGGAAGTTTATCAAAGTCGTTAAGGTTTTGTGGCCCATTCCTGTTGTAGTTGCTGCGTTCTTGCTTAATTTTACCATTTTTTTATCCCATTAACGTGCAAGTTTTTAGTTAGTTGAAAGATAGCATTAGCATTAGTAGAGGCATTTGATGCAAGAAAGCAAGCTTATGCAGCATCAGCCAAAAAAAAATAATAATAAAATAAATAAATAAATAAATAAAAAAATATATATATGTACATTGTTTGGGGCTAGTGTAACTGAAATTTCTGCCATTGAATCTATTGTTTAGTCTGTATGGGTAGAGGGATTTATATTGTAGTATAAACAGGTCTTCCATAATTTCCCTTTTGGTGGTGTTTTCCATTATTGCTAGGATGGCTATCGATATATTGGTGAAATTGTGTTTTTGGAAGTGTCTGAGTTCTATTACATTGGTGTATTTGTCTGTAGCGTTAGAGCTGCTGTCTTTGGTGGGATTTTCACCATATTTCTTTATTTTTGAACGGTGAAGATTTAATCTTATGTTCAGCTCTGTACTGGTTTGCCCTATATATTGAATTCCACATATTTTACATGTAATTAGGTATATAACATTTTTTGTATGGTAAAAATATGGTGTATTATCAGAGGTTTGTTGGTGCTGGTTATGCATGTATGGCATAGTTTTGCATAGTTTACTGTTACATTTTATAAATTTTAGTTGACTCTGGTGGCGTAGACTATCTATGTAGTCTTTGATGTGTGGGAAGAAATTAAAAACTTTAGGTCCATTGAGTTTCGATTTATTCACTTGTGGTGTGGCGACATTGCATGCTATATGACCGTTTTCAGGAATTGTCGGGTCCTGTGTGGTCATGTCTATACCCAGGGTGCAATTTATGCTGTGATACCCATACAGCATGTTGTTCCTATATGTAGTATTATTAGTATTATTGCTAGCTTGGTAAAAATTATAAAGTTATAAGAAGTTATGATGATATACGAAAATATAAGGCTAGGTTCCATGTTAATACCCCTTACTACCTTTAGTGATGAAATTTTTAAAGTTTCTTATATAATTTTGATTAAATTTATAATAGGTGAATAATAATAATTATAATTATTATCACTGTAGTCCCAGAAGCTGATGAGCAAGGCTGGGTACTAGCAGAGTCAATTATATTGTGTTCTTATTGAAGACTATAAAAATGATATTTGGTAAAGTTTACTGTAATAGGTATCTGTCAGGTGTGCAGTGTTAATGCTATTGCACTTAGGGCAATTTAGGCATTATACATGCACGAAATTTTATTAGTCAATTTTATTTAATGATAAAAAAAATGTCATGTAAACTGATTACTATTTTTTGACATTAGCTTTAATCAGCAAAGGTATATTGGTTTAGACTTTTACTAGTTTGTTAAAGGAACATAAATCTTTTATCTGTAATGTAAATATGAAAAGACATAGCAGTAATTTTCTTAAATTACTTCATTCCAGAATATACTGTAAGCTCTGGCTTACCAGAAATAAAAAAAAAAAAAAAAAGAGGGGGGAGAATTCCGATTATACTTATCTTATAAAATATTGGATATTATTCCTGAATATAGGCATAGAGATATAGAAGGAGAAGGGTGCGAATTTGAGGTGTCTTTTGCTCTTTTCGTTGTGTAGAGATGTCGGGAAGTGTGTAGAGAAGTTCTGTATAGGATTGTGCATGTGGAAGTTTTTGTGGAGTAATGGCATAAAATGTGAGGAAGGGAAACCTGCTAGTTGGGAAATAAAGCCGAAGTTTGCTGGAGAAAAGGTTTTCGAGGAAAAAGAACAAGAAAATAGGATCCTATAACATCAGAGGCGAGCGGGGGGCCTTTAGATATCCAGGACAGATTAATTCGACTGATTAATAGTTAGCAAGTTGATCAGGAAAGTAAGTTGCCAATTTTCCTTTATAATGTCTCCCGCTCTAAAATTATTCACACTAGAAAGATTTAGTACTAACTGGAACTCCCTGAAGGCATTCAGTGTTCCTGAGAAATAATATATATTTCATAAGACAATTGTTAAGGGTAAATATTATATTAACTCTTTAGAGAGCGGAGTTTAATATTGAGTTTGTAGGTGTTTTTGTATTTGGAGTATACAAGTAAATTCTAATAACTGTGAAGACCCCTCCTGCAAAGTGGAGTTTAGAAATATTCATGTTAACCAGGAAGACTGTATTTTAAATGTGTGTGTTAACTATGAGAATTGTGTCTTATAAAGTGAAATGTATGATTAAGACCTAAAAATATTATTACATGTATATTAAATCGTTCTTTGATATTAACGGTTGTCGGGAGTAAATTTGTCTTCACTCTACTCTGTATTCTGAAAGGACACGGAGTTTTATTTGCAGTCAGAGGCCCCAACAGATTTAAAATAAAATAGGACAGCAGACATTACACGGCAGCGCTTGTGTAAATTGTTATAAGAAGAAGTTGGCTTTAATCAACCAGTACAAATGAACCCCTACAATACAACCCCAGGTGCTTGGCACACCCAGGGTCCTGAGCTGAATATCATCATTCTTCTCTTTCTTGGTGATTTCTTTTTACTTCTGACTGTTTTCTCTCTTTCGCTCTCAGGGTAATTCAGATTTTTTTTTGGCTGGTGCAGCATAAGCCTCAGGCTTCCTTGCACCATATGGCTAATAATAATAATAATAATAATATCTATCTGTAGGGAATTAGGTGTATAAGGACCAAACTAACAGGTTAGTAAAAGTACCTAGCTTTAGCCTGGAAGGCCTATATAAAATTATATTAATGGAAATATATATATAGTGTTTTTAATGATGGTTATGATAATGATATCTAGTCAATTTTACAGTGTTAGGAGTTTGTCAGTTGTACAATGTTAATGCTATTGTACAAAGGGCAATTAGACATTATACGTGCATGAAATTATATTGATCGATTTTGTTTAATTAAATGTTATTAATCTGTAGGCAATTAGGTGTATATGGATCAGGTTACCAAGCTAGCAAATGTAAACTAACTTTAGCCTGGGAGGCCTATAAACGTTATATGAATGTAATGGTGTTAAAAATAATATGATGCTAAATGATGAAAGTAACGATAAAAATAACAATATAAATGCAAATAAACAAAAAATGCAAATGAACAAAATAAATTGCAATAACATTCCCTCACTTGGCCATCAATCTGCTACTTCATCGGGGGCTTTGAGCAGAATGAAACGGGTAGGTATGAGACATTCTTTTAGTCTGGCTAGTAGTAGTTCTGATGAAGTAGCAGATTGATGTCCAAGTGAGGGAATGTTATTGCAGTTTATTTTGTTCATTTGCATTTTTTGTTTATTTGCATTTATATTGTTATTTTTATCGTTACTTTCATCATTTAGCAAAATTATTTTTAATACTATTACATTCATATAACTTTTATAGGCCTTCTAGGCTAAAGGTAGTTACATTTGCTAGCTTGGTAAAAGGTAGCTATTAGATTTAAAATCGATATCGCAAAAAATAAAGGGAAGCATTGTATTGAACACGTGAGTAGTACGTGGTAAGTTTTTTCGTTTTTTATCTATCGCCATTTTTTTTACGTAGGTTGCCGAACATATTTCGATACAGTAAGTTTCTGACTTATGCAACTACGGAGCTATGTAACTTTTTTTCACTATATTTTTTTTTTTTAGGATTGTAAATTTAAAACAAAAAAAATAAATAATAATAAGCAATCAATAATGATGATCAAGGCACACACAAATTGCACAAGTGAGATATGGAGTAACAAGCAAAAAAATAGGAAAGAAGAGATTTTTACAATTCATTTATGGGTTTTTTTTTTTTATATATGACTGAAGATTTCAGTGAAGGGGAACACATTTCACCATAATAACATAAAAATCCACAGAATTCCAGCTATTGCTATTTTTGAAAATGCAATAAGATCGAGTTTACTACCCGTTTATAATTAGCTGCACGAACAGAAAAGCCCAATAACACGGAAAGTGCAAATTGTTTTATGATAGTGACCTCCAGAAATGTGCTTTAGTAAAATGTGAGCTCACACGGGGTGATAATAATGAGTTTTTCACCTTAACCCTGTGAAGTTCTTGACAGTTATCATGGTGCTGACTAAGAGTGACAGTGGTACTAGTAAATCTACCTGGCTGACCGGGCTAGCCGGGTGGGTAAAGTGCCTGCATGGCAACCCAAAGGTTGTGGGTTCGATTCCCGCCTCGGGCTTGGATCAATGTACCGCAAAAACCTTGGGAGGTGCATTATGGCCACAGAAGCCTATGCACCAACAACAACCAAAAAAAAAAAAAAAAAAAAAAAGTAAATCTACCAAGAAAAGCGATCGATTTGGATCAGAAAAAACTAATAAGAATGTATGAAAATGCTCAAAGATTAACAAGTATTGCGCTGAATTCGTTAGACGTTACGTCTTACGAATGTCGAGGACTTTATATTTTTCGATTAACCGGGAAATCGATTATCCGGGATTTGTTTTTTACCCTCTATCCCGGAAAATCGAGAGTCTACTGTATATATATATATATATATATTTTTTTTTTTTCACTCACCCTCTCTCATCTTTTTCTCACACATCCGGGGGAGATGCAATGATGTGTAGTGTAAATTTAAATACTAATTAAAACTAGGGTTAGTGTGTACTTAACTGTAGCATTTATGGTTTATGTTCTTTTTCTCACACACTTACACTTTCATTCATTCTTCTGGCTTTCATTTCATTTATTCAATTCTTGCTTTCTGCACTGCACTCTCTGGGCACCTCAGCTTACTGTTATTCTTCAGTTGCAGGCCTAGCTGCAAGTTTTTTGCAGGCCAGGGGAGAATGCAGTGATCGTGTTTGTGTTGTTAGTAAATGTTTGTTAGTATATAAAAAGTAATGCAAGTTATTTTTAACTGTGTATTCTTTCGGCCAATTACATTTGCTCTTCCACTCATTCCCATTCACTCTCTCTTTCCGTCATGCTAGGTCACTTTTTCTTTCATCAGAACTGCCATTTATTCCCTTTTACCATAATTCCTAGTTCACACAGTGCCCAGCTTATTCATTCTGTATTTCACTCTCATTCATTCATTCTTTTTTCATTCTACATTGCATCCCCTTGCTACTAGCTTACTGATATTTTTCAGCTAATCTGCTTTCCTGCCTGTACATCTCCCCCCCCCTACATGGTTACTTATTTGGTGTGGGCCCCAGGTTCCTACATACCGCAGGGTAGTCCTGGGGAGTTTTGTCATGTGAGGTTTCTGTCAGGGTGCAGAATACTGCTATCCTGACAGCTTTTAAGTCATCATCTGGTGGGAAACGTGGACAATTTTAACTATTGATTATTGTTTAATTGCTGAGGGCTGAATTGCCATTCTTTGGATAGTTCTGTGCATTTCAAATACTTTCTGTGTGAAAAGGCTTTATAATTTTCCTCTTCTATGATGAACAAATGTTCTTCTCCCCTAGGAAGGGGGCCAATCTGTGCTATTAGCTCTGTTCTGGGGATGTCATAAATTATACATTCATATAGAATGTGTGCCCAGTCTTCACTCTCGCCACAGGTGCAGTTTGGGTCATCATTCAGGCCTAAGGAGGTTAGTTTTGCCTTTAGGGAGCCATGACCAGTCAATATAAGTGTTGCAAAAAGTCCAGCTCCCATTTTGTTTGACATAGCTCATGGAGCTTTGTGGTTATTCTTTTTCTTTCAGCATTGAAGGTGTTGGTTGTATCAAGGGCTATCCCCAGAAATTCTGTGGGTATGCCCTTTTTAAATCTATAATATAGGCCTCTTTTGGCTACTTCCAGGTAAAGTGGGAGAGCTCCAGCCAGCAACTGTAGTGCAGGTGTGCTTACTGTGTGACATGCTCTGGTAATAGTGAGTAGTATTGTCCTTTGTATCAATTCTAATTTATTCTTATTTCTTACTATGGCCGACCGGGTGAACCACACACTGGCCCCATAGGTGATAACAGGTTTGTTTGTTATTTGGTTTTTAAGATCATTAGCAACTATGGCCATATTGCTCCGGGGATATGTGGTGGTCATTCCCTGACCTTTCTGCATCCTCCATATTTGGTGGGCCCAGGCTCGAACCCCAGTCTAATCAAGAAGCGTGTGCTACGCACTGCTGCTCCTGCCCACCTGGCTACGGAGGTGCTGTGATAACAGGTAGGAACATTGCATGGTATATGATTGCCAGGGTCTTTCTTTTGAGCCTCTAGTCTGCTCGACTGATCCTGGCAATCATACCTGCATAATTTCTCACTTTCTTTGTCAAGTAGATCAAATGGGGGTAAAAAGTTATTGAATCAACTCCAAGATATTTTAGTTCTGTTATCATTTTTATAGTAGTTGTGTTAATTTAGATTTGTGGACGTCTTCTTATATCCAAATTGCCTTTGAAGTATTTGTTTGGTTTTTTCAGGCGATATTTTGAGCATGTGCATTTGTGCCCACTCCTGCAGCTGCAAGAGGGCGGCATTTGATCTTTGCTCTACAACCACTGATGTGTTACCTTTTACAAGGAAAATCATGTCATCTGCAAAGGCCAGGCTTTCCACAGGGCCCAGGTCCAAGGCCAGAAATTTGTCCAGAAGAAAGGGCCAAGGATTGAACCCTGTGGGCAGCCTTTATTCACAGGGCTTGCCAATTCCTGGAACCTTGTGCGTACTGAGACACTTTTGTCTGTGAGGTAGCTGTTTATTACTTTATAGAGGTTTTGTGGGGCATTTGCCTGGCGATGTCTCCTAAGGACACTAGGCCACCAGAATGAGTCAAATGCCCCATCAAAGTCAATGGAGATTGCCAACATATATTTCTCCTCTGAGTTTTTAACTATTCTCAGTAGGTGGTGCATGGCATCCTCCGTAGAGTTGACCTGCTTAAAACCATACTGATTGTTGGAATGTAAACCTACTTCTGTGTAATATTGAGCTAATCTGTTATATATTAGTCTTTCATATATTTTCTTTAGTACAGGGAGTAGGGCTATTGGTTTATATGATTTGGGATCAGAAGGGGGTTTTTCAGGGTTTTTGAGAATTAATCTTAATGCTGCTTTTTTCCATATTTTTTGGGAATATACCTTCTGTCATACAGTTATTATATAGTGCTATTAATTTGTCTGGTGCTATTTCTGCTAATTTTTTGATAATCTCAATCTCTAAGAGATAAAAACCTGGGCATTTATTGTTTTTGGTTTTAGATAGTGCTATTTCTTAGTCTTGTACAGTAAGCAGAAGTTCATTATTGGCATTGTCATATTCAGTGTTTTCTTTTATACTGTCTAACTGGGTGGGGGAATGATTCCCAGTTTCAGTCTGAATGATAGTCTAGGATGTTATTTACAGAATCCACCCAACATAAGGTTGGGGTTCCATTTGATTTGACAGTAGTTTCTAAGACATCTCCTCTTGGCAGCTTGTTGGTCACTATTCTGTAGACAACTCCCCAAGGGTTATTGTTTCCAGTAGTTCCCACCAAGTGCCTCCAGCATTCCTTTTTCTTGTCTCTTATGAGGGCTGTATACCGATTCCTGAGAGTTCTGTAAGAATCTCTCAGTGCATCCACCACATTTTATGGCCAAGATGTTCTGGCTGTTTGAAAATGTCTTCTCGCCTGGTGTACCCTCTCCTGAGTATAGTCAGTTCATGGCACCACCAGGGAACTGCCTGCTTCCTCAGTTTTTTCCGTGGGATAGACAGGTTTGCTGTTTTTGTTAAAATGTTTGTCATAGTCAGTGCTTGCTTGTCTGGGCTACAGTTGCCTGATCTAGACCACTCATTTTCCTGTTTTTGCAGCTCAGCTGCTGCATGTTCTGCAAAAATCTGCCAGTTTGCCTTTTTAGGATTATACCTTTTGATTTGGAGTTTGAGAATGAGAGTAGCCTGTGCGGACGTAGCTTATTGCCACTCCTGGAACAGAGAAGTTTTTTCTGATTTATATTCTGTTTTATTAGCTTAAATTGGCATATTAACGTATTTTCTAGAGTAGCTTTATATTCCTATTTACGATACTTAGTTTAAAGTAACTTAGATAGAGATTTTGTAGGTATTACTTAGTATCGGTAAGGGTATCAAATCTATGTGTTACAAGTTGCAGCTGCGTTGAACGAGAGGTTTTTTAACATATTTAGCAGATTTATTAACCAATTGTTATATCAAATTATTTTCTATAAGTAGCCAGTCGGGATCCTTAGTTTATTCTGAATTGAGACAGCGAGATTTGGAAGTTAATCATTAGCATTAGCATTAGCATTAGCAGAGGCATATGATGCAAGAAAGCAAGCTTATTCAGCATCAGCCAAAAAAAAAAAAAAAAAAAAACACACCACTCCCATTTCACCCCTCCGTTCGTTCGAAATACCTGTCCAGTTGAGCTTTAAATTTGTTTAGGCTATCAACTTCAACAACAAGTGATGGAAGTCGGTTCCACCAACCAACCACCCGCTGGCCAAAGGCAAATTTCCGCACATCTATCCGACATCCGTCCTTCCTCAATTTGAATTTATGCCCTCTGAGGTGATTATTCTGAGAAAGATGAAGAATCCCATTGGCATTGAGCATGCTCAAACCATTCAAAGCCTTATACACCTCTATCAGATCACCTCGCCGGTGCCTAGTCTCCAGACTCTGTAATTTGCAAAACTTAAGCCTTTCTTCGTAAGAGCAACCCTTTGTTCCATTTACTAATCTTGTTGCCCTTCTCTGTACCCGTTCCAGCAGCTCTACATCCTTCTTGAAATGAGGCCTCCAGACCTGTATACAGTACTCAAGATGTGGCCTTACCATTGCCTTATACAAGGGAATAATCACCTCCTTATCCCTGCTAGAAAAATTCCTGTATATCATTGACAAGACACCATGCGCTACTCTTGCAGCTCGTCTGCACTGCTCAGAGAACTTCATATCTGCCTGCACAATTACCCCCAGGTCCTTTTCATTCTCCACCACTGTCAGTGTAGTACCGCAGAGTTGATACGTTGCTCTGGGGTTACTGTTTCCCATATGCAGCACTTTACATTTGTCGATGTTAAACCTCATTTGCCACCTCTCAGCCCATCTGTTCAACCTTTCCAGATCCTGTTGCAGCAGCATAGCGTCAGTATTGTCCTTAACGACCCTGCCAACCTTTGTATCATCTGCAAACTTGGACATTAAACTTGATATCCCATCATCAATATCATTCATAAACACCGAAAACAACAACGGACCCAACACTGAACCTTGAGGAACTCCACTAATAACATTAGTCCACGTTGAGCAGTGTCCATTGATTACCACTCTCTGTCTTCTGCCACTCAACCATCCCCTTATCCATAGCAGCAATTTGCCTCCAATGCCACACTGCTCCAATTTGTGCAGCAGTCTTCCATGTGCAACAGTATCAAAAGCCTTTCTAAGATCCAAATATATAATATCAAAGTTATTCCCTGCATCCAGTTCTTTTGTGACTACATCATAGTATCCAATCAAATTGGTCAGGCAAGACCTGCCCTTAACAAAACCATGCTGCGTCTGAGCTATAACTGAATTCTTGTCTAGATGATCCTGCAGTGCTTCTTTAACCAGTGCCTCCATTAATTTACCTGGAACAGAAGTTAAACTAACAGGTCTATAATTACTTGTGTCAGCCTTTGATCCTCCTTTGTGAATTGGGGTTACATTTGCACATCTCCAGTCTATGGGCACCTCCCCTGAGTCCAAAGAAGCTCTCATAATTATGGCTAGGGGTTTGCATACTTCCTTTGCTGCCTCCTTTAATATAACTGGATAGATCCCATCCACCCCAGGTGCCTTTTTTATGTTTATCCTCAACAATCTCTCCTCCACTTTCCTCTCAGTTATTACAAAATCATCCAGCTCACTGCCAATGTTTACTTTACCTACATCATTCTCCTTCCTGAATAACTCCTCATGCGTGAATGTAGATGCAAAATACTCGTTTAGATTGTTAGCCACCTGAGCAGGATCCTCAACTGTTGAACCATCAATATCCAGTGGACCAATCTGATTCATCCCTTTCCTTTTCGAGTTCAAGTATGTAAAAAACTCTTTTCTGTTTTTCTTTGCATCCTTTGCCAAGGATTTTTCATAGTCTGCCTTTGCCTGCCTAATCTCCTTTGTGACTTGGTTACAGACCAACTTATATCTATCATAGGCTTCCATGTCACCCATTAATTTGTAAGTATCCCATGCATTTTTCTTCTCTGCCACATGTCTCATTAGTTCATCTGACAACCATTTAGGCCTAAACCTCGAACAATATTTCTTAGTTGGTATGTAAAGCCTGGTAGCCTCCAAGATTAGTTCCTTGAATGCTTCCCATTTTGAGTTTGCTGTTGGTAACATCATCAGTTGGTCCCACTGTATAGAATTTAAATACTGTCTCAGACCATCGTAGTCGCCTTTACGAAAACAAAAACCCTTCCCTTTACCTCTGATGGTAGTTACCTCCTTGAGTAAATCCCACTTCAACACACTGTGATCACTGCCACCTAGTGGTTCATTTATCTGCAGGTTCTTAATGCATGAAGAATCACTACTGATAATCAGATCAAGAGTATTGCTCCCTCAATACTTAAGTGTCCGTAGATTTACCGTTCATAAATTGCTGCCATTGTTACGCGATACAAAATATCTCCAACTAGATAGCATAAGCTTAGTATAGTATAGTACATAATATTGTCAGTTAATCAGCAAATCTATTAATCTTGTTGAACTTCATTGTCAATTAAATTATACTTTTAACTATATACATATAATGACTTAGATTACGTAACATAAATAATTAGCAAAAATAAATAATTAATACTTAACGTGATACGGAAGTTATATAAAGGGATTTCGTAGATAACACTCGATACTTAAACATAAATATAGCATTACAGCTGTGTTGGGATACAAGTTTAAGGTTTTAATTTTGTACTGAAATTGAAATTTTATTGAAATTAAATCGAAATCATGACAGACCAGAGCAGCAAAGCAAAAGGCTCAAGCTAATGGAAGTGCTGTGGCTCAGGGGAGAACTGAGGCGAGCAGTTGCCCTCTGAAGCACAGCCTTTTAAAATGCACTACTTGCTTGATGTTTGAGGAGCAGTCGGGTACGGGACATGATACTGCCATGGGGATGTCTTTGTGTGTGCGCGATGCAAGGAGTGTAAGGAAATGAGGCGACAACTCAGCGTTATTATGGGCCTATATGAGAGCTTGAAGGACAGGGTGGATGCCCTCGAAGGATTACAAGTGAGGGGCCCATCAAGCTCTCAGCTGCCCACACCAATGCCAGAGCTTGCACTTGGTCATCACGCAACACAGCAGCAACCCTCAAGGCAGAATGCGCTGTTCACAAAGAAATTAGTAGTTGTTGGTGACTCTATTGTCAGGGAAACGGGAAACATGCTTTGTAAAAAGGATAGGTGGAACAGGACCAGGGTATGTCTAACGGGGGCAAAGGTTGATGATTTGTAGAGCGGATATCATCTTTTAAGGGCACAAAAGGTGATATAGTTGTACACGTTGGCACTAATGATATTAAGAGTAGGAGACCGGCAGAATTACTTAACAAGTACAGATCACTGTTGAAAAAAAGCCGTGAATTAGGGTTGAATCTGAAAGTGTCTGCAATTCTGCCCAGACACGATAGGAGGGAGTATATGATGAGAGCCCTGTCGATCAATTCGGCCCTGGAAAGATTGTGCAAGGCTCAGGGGGTAGAATTTTTTTCAGCCTGGTCTGTACTTGTTAACAGGAGAGACTGCTTCTACAGGGATGGGACACCCTTAAATAGAAAGGGTGCAAGAATGTTTGCTGATGCTATCAAGGCAGTGTTAGGTGGGTCGGAAAACTGCTAGATTGGGGGGGGGAAACAAGGACTAATAGATTAACAGTAGCCACTGGTAGAGGTGAAAGTGATTCTTGCACTGCTTCTATTGGAATGAGCAGCATCCTGGAAAATAAGATGCAGGATATTTCAGAGACTGCTGAGAATCATTGGGGTACAAGTAAACACATGGGTTGTGTTAGGGTAGCTAAGAAAAAGAACAGGTGCATGTATACTTGCGTGTACACCAATGCTAGGAGTTTGGTAAATAAATTTGATGAATTTGAGGTATTGTTCAAAGCATCAAAGGCAGATATTGTTGGGATATACATACAAATTAATGGGTGACGTGGAAGCCTATGATAGATATAAGTTGGTCTGTAACCAAGTCACAAAGGAGATTAGGCAGGCAAAGGCAGATTATGAGAAATCCTTGGCAAAGGATGCAAAGAAAAACAGAAAAGAGTTCTTTACCTATTTAAACTCAAGAAGGAAAGGGATGAATCAGATTGGTCCACTGGATGTTGATGGTTCAACAGTTGAGGATCCAGCTCAGGTGGCTAACAATCTAAACGAGTATTTTGCATCTACATTCACACATGAGGAGTTATTCAGGAAGGGGAATGTCGTAGGTGAAGTAAACATTGGCAGTGAGCTAGATGATTTTCTAATAACTGAGAGGAAAGTGGAGGAGAAATTGTTGAGGATAAACATAAAAAAGGCACCCGGGGTGGATGGGATCTATCCAGTTATATTAAAGGAGGCAGCAAAGGAAGTAAGCAAACCCCTAGCCATAATTATGAGAGCTTCTTTGGACTCAGGGGAGGTACCCATGGACTGGAGATGTGCAAATGTAACCCCAATTCACAAAGGAGGATCAAAGGCTGACACAAGTAATTATAGACCTGTTAGTTTAACTTCGGTTCCGGGAAAATTAATGGAGGCACTGGTTAAAGAAGCACTGCAGGATCATCTGGACAAGAATTCAGTTATAGCTCAGACACAGCATGGGTTTGTTAAGGGCAGGTCTTGTCTGACCAATTTGATTGGATACTATGATGTAGTCACAAAAGAACTGGATGCAGGGAATAACTTTGATATTATATATTTGGATCTTAGAAAGGCTTTTGATACTGTTGCGCATGGAAGACTGCTGCACAAATTGGAGAAGTGTGGAATTCGAGGCAAATTGCTGCTATGGATAAAGGGATGGTTGAGTGGCAGAAGACAGAGAGTGGTAATCAATGGACACTGCTCAACGTGGACTAATGTTATTAGTGGAGTTCCTCAGGGTTCAGTGTTGGGTCCATTGTTGTTTTCTGTATTTATAAATGATATTGATGATGGTGTATCAGGCTTAATGTCCAAGTTTGCAGACGATACAAAGGTTGGCAGGGTTGTTAAGGACACTACTGATACTATGCTGCTGCAACAGGATCTGGAAAGGTTGAGCAGATGGGCTGAGAGGTGGCAAATGAAGTTTAACATTGACAAATGTAAAGTACTACATATGGGAAACAGTAACCCCAGATCAACGTATCAACTCTGTGGTACTACGCTGACAGTGGTAGAGAATGAAAAGGACCTGGGGGTAATTGTGCAGGCAGATATGAAGTTCTCTGAGCAGTGCAGACGAGCTGCAAGAGTAGCTCATGGTGTCTTGTCAATGATATACAGGAATTTTTCTAGCAGGGAGAGGGATGTGATTATTCCCTTGTATAAGGCATTGGTCAGGCCACACCTTGAGTACTGTATACAGGTCTGGAGGCCTCATTTCAAGAAGGATGTAGAGCTGCTGGAACGAGTACAGAGAAGGGCAAGAAGATTAGTGAATGGAACAAAGGGTTGCTCTTACGAAGAAAGGCTTAAGTTTTGCAAATTACAGAGCCTGGAGACTAGGCATCGCCGAGGTGATCTGATAGAGGTGTACAAGGCTTTGAATGGCTTGAGCATGCTCAATGCCGATGGAATTCTTCCTCTTGCTCAGAATAATCACCTGAGAGGGCATAAATTCAAATTGAGGAAGGACGGATGTCGGATAGATGTGCGGAAATTCGCCTTTAGCCAGCGGGCAGTTGGTTTGTGGAATAGACTTCCATCGCTTGTTGTTGAAGTTGATAGCCTAAACAAATTTAAGGCTCAGCTGGACAGGTATTTCGAACGAATTGAGGGGTGAAATGGGAGTAGTGGTTGTTTTTTTTTTTTTTTTTTTTTTGGCTGATGCTGAATAAGCTTGCTTTCTTGCATCATATGCCTCTACTAATGCTAATGCTAATATCAGAGACGTGGTGTCACACAGATATAAGTAATGCAGAACTGGAATTTGGGGAGTACAACGTCTACAGAAAGGATAGACAGGATAGGAAGGGAGGAGGGGTTATGCTATTAGTTAAGAAACACATAAAATCCAAGGAAGTGAAGCCAGTCGACATCGCTGGACAGTGCAGTGTTGAGTCAGTTTGGTGTGACGTAAGCATTGGGAGATCAAAATTGAGAGTAGGAGTGTGCTATAGGCCTAATGACTCTGATGAGTATAATAAGAAACTGTACAGGGAAATAGAGTGGGCCAGTAAATCAGAGAGTCTTATAATGGGGGATTTTAATTTCCCAGATATTGACTGGAATTTGTGGGTTGGTCACTCACACACTAGCAAGGCTTTTGTGGATTTATTGGATGATTGTTTTCTGCATCAGCATGTTCGGGAGGCAACTAGAGGGAGCAATACTCTTGATTTGATTATCAGTAGTGATTCTTCATGCATTAAGAATCTGCAGATACAGGAACCACTAGGTGGCAGTGATCACAGTGTGCTGAAGTGGATTTACTCACAGAGGTAACTGCCATCAGGGGTAAAGGGAAGGGTTATTGCATTTGTAAAGGCGACTACGATGGTCTGAGACAGTATTTAAATTCTATACAGTGGGACCAACTGATGATGTTACCAACAGCAAACTCAGAATGGGAAGCATTCAAAGAACTTATCTTGGAAGCTACTAGGCTTTACATACCAACTAAGAAATATTGTTCAAGGTTCAGGCCTAAATGGATGTCAGATGAACTAATGAGACATATGGCAGAGAAGAAAAATGCATGGGATACATACAAATTAACACGTGACACAGAAGCCTATGATAGATATAAGTTGATCTATAACCAAGTTACAAAGGAGGTTAGGCAGGTGAAGGCAGATTACGAGAAATTTTTGGCAAGGGATGCAAAGAAAAACAGCAAGGAGTTCTTTACTTATATAAACTCTAGAAGGAAGGGGATGAATCAAATTGGTCCACTTGATATCAATTTGTCAACTGTTCATGATCCTGCTCAAGTAGCTGACAAACTAAATCAATATTTTGCATCTACATTCACACATGAGGAGTTATTCAGGAAGGGGAATGCTATAGATGAAGTAAACACTGGCAGTGAGTTAGATGATCTTGTAATAATTGAGAGTAAAGTGGAGGAGAAATTGTTGAAGACAAATACCAGAAAGGCACCTGGGGTGGATGGGATCTATCCAGTTGTATTAAAGGAGGCGGCAAAGGAAGTAAGCAATCTGTTAGCCTTAATTATGAGAGCTTCCTTGGACTCAAGGGAGGTACCCACAGACTGGAGATGTGCAAATGTAACCCCAATTCACAAAGGAGGATCAAAGGCTGACACAAGTAATTATAGACCTGTGAGTTTAACTTCTGTTCCAGGAAAATTAATGGAGGCACTGGTTAAAGAAGAACTGCAGGGTCATCTTGACAAGAATTCAGTTATAGCTCAGACACAGCATGGTTTTGTTAAGGGAAGGTCTTGCCTGACCAATTTGATTGGATACTATGATGTAGTCACAAAAGAATTGGATGCAGGGAATAACTTTGATATTATATATTTGGATCTTAGAAAGGCTTTTGATACTGTTGCACATGGAAGACTGCTGCACAAATTGGAGCAGTGTGGCATTGGTGGCAAATTGTTGCTATGGATAAGAGGGATGGTTGAGTGGCAGAAGACAGAGAGTGGTAATCAATGGACACTGCTCATCGTGGACTAATGTTATTAGTGGAGTCCCTCAGGGTTCAGTGTTGGGTCCATTATTGTTTTCTGTATTTATAAATAATATTGATGAAGGTATATCAAGCTTAATGTCCAAATTTGTAGATGATACAAAGGTTGGCAGGGTTGTTAAGAACACTACTGACGCTATGCTGCTGCAACAGGATCTGGAAAGGTTGAGCAGATGGGCTAAGAGGTGGCAAATGAAGTTTAACATTGACAAATGTAAAGTACTACATATGGGAAACAGCAACCCCAGAGCAACGTATCAACTCTGGTACTACACTGACAGTAGTAGAGAATGAAAAGGACCTGGGGGTAATTGTGCAGGCAGATATGAAGTTCTCTGACAGTGCATACGGACTGCAAGAGTAGCTCATGGTGTCTTATCAATGATATACAGGAATTTTTCTAGCAGGGATAAGGAGGTGATTATTCCCTTGTAAAAGCAATGGTCAGGCTGCACCTTGAGTACTGTATACAGGTCTTTAGGCCTCATTTCAAGAAGGATGTAGAGCTACTGGAACGAGTAAGAGAAGGGCAACAAGGTTAGTGAACAGAACGAAGGGTTGCTCTTATGAAGAAATGCTTAAGTTTTGCAAATTAAAGTGTCTGGAGGTGTACAAAGCCTTGAATGGCTCGAGCATGCTCAATGCTGATGGGATTACTGGCTCTTGCTCAGAATAATCACCTGAGAGGGCATAAATTCAAATTGAGGAAAGACAGATGTAGGATAGATTTGTGGAAATTTGCCTTTAGCCAGCGGGTAGTTGGTTGGTGGAACAGATTTCCATCCCTTGTTGTGGAAGTTGATAGCCTAAATAAATTTAAGGCTCAGCTGGACAGGTATCTCAAACGAATGGAGGGGTGAAGTGGAAGGTTTTTTTTTTTTTTTTTTTGGCTGATGCTGCATAAGCTTACTTTCTTGCATCATATGCCTCTACTAATGCTAATGCTAAATATCCAACAAGAAGTACTGGGTTGTTTGTAATTGCCTGTTTAGTTTGAAGGAAATGGCTCTATGATCTGATTGTTCCAGACTGGCTGGACACACCAGTCTGTAATTTTATAAGCTATTGAATTGGTGGCAAGAGTAACATCAATGCCACTCTCCCACATGGTACTGCTAAAAGCTTGGAATTTATTTGGTTGGTTTAACACTTGAAAGGGTGAGGTGGCTATATAGTCTGAAAGTATCTGGCAGACTATATAGTCTATATACAGACTATATAGACAGAGCACGCACACACAACGGTGTGTGCCTGCTCTGTCTTCTGTACGGCTATGCCATAAGGCTGACCAGCAGTTGACATCAGCACACACACTATGATATTTGCAGTAGGTAGCAAGTCTGTGACTACTTGTAGGTATTCAATAGTTGGATTTATATTTTCACCTGGTCTGGAATATAGTGAAATAATGTAAAACTGTCCTACAGCACTGGTGATATGGGCACACTGCCACTGGGGAGCTACCATGCGAGTCTAGTCCAAAATAGGTGTTCGTGAAGTTATTCACTTTTTGCAAGCAAAAGGGTCTTCACCAAGTGACATTCACCATGAATTGGTTGCTGTGTATGGCAAAAAGGTGATGACAAAGAAGCAGGTGAGTTTTTGGTGCAATGAATTTAAAGTGGGCCGTGTTGACATTGAAGATTGACATCAGGCGGGCAGGCCTTCATCGAGCAAGACAGAAGACAACATTTCGCACATTAATGGCATCGTTCTTAAAAATAGGCGAGTGAAACTGTGTGAAATTGCACAAATAGCGAATGTAAGTCGACTGTTCACGATGTTTTTGACTTTCGAAAGATGCTGCCGTTGGGTGCCCCAACGGTTGTCAGAGGATAACAAAACAAAATGCATGGGGATGTGTTTGGAGAACCTGTTATGATACAGTGACAAAGGAGAGGATTTTCTCCCTCGCATAGTCACAGCAGATGAAACACGTGTTCATCACTTTACCCCGGAAAGCAAACAAGACTCCATGACCTGCAAACATCCACAATCTCCTGTGCGCAAAAAATTCAAAACTGTTCTCATTGTCCGAAAAGTCATGGCCACAGTGTTCTAGGATCGCCAAGGTGTTCTGTTGGTGGATTTCTTGCTGAAAGGAGGAACAATCAATGCACAGCTTTACTGTGCAAGGCGCCTCTGTAGCCAGGTGGGAAGGAGCAGCAGTGCGTAGCACATGCTTCTTGATTAGACCGGGGTTCGAACCCGTCACCACCAAATACGGAGGATGCGGTAAGGTCAGGGAATTACCATCGCATATCCTGGAGCAGTATGGCCTTAGTTGCTAATGCTCCTAAAAACCAAATAACAACTTTACTGTGCAACGTTTAAAAAACTGAAAGCCAACATTCGACGCAAATGACCAGGACTCCTGACAAGCGGTGTGATTTTGTTTCATGACAATGCATCTCCACATACTGTCCACACCACTCGTGAGTGGTTTGGGAAACTCTGTCACATCCTCCCTACAGCCCAGACTTAGCGCCTTCGGACTTCCATTTGTTCGGCTTTCTGAAAAAACACCTTTCAGGAAAGCATTTCACCAACACGGATGAGGGCATGGATTTCTTCAGTACTGGTATTGATAAACTGATCCATAATTTGGGACAAGTGCATCAATAAAACTGGAGACTTTGTGGAGAAGTAGTGCATGTTCACTTATTTCTTGGTGTGTAATTTCAACTTCGTATTATTAAACATCATCGAGAAAAAAAATGCGTTACCTTACTTTTCAGGAACCCCTCGTATATATCATTTTCTTGAATATCTTCGAGAAAAATGTTTGTGTAATGGCAGAAGATATTCTGCCATTACACAAACTTCTTTTAATTACCTTCCCTCAACCAGATCCATACTGGGACATCTGTTATTTGTTATTTTATGAATTACCATCTTCAACTCCTCTGTTTGAAATTAGAACTTATTTCCCATGCCTGTTTCCCAAGTAGTTCTCATTAAGCAACATCATATCTTCTTATGCTGAATTATTAGTTTCATTCTCATTGTGACGGTTGAAATCTCCTACCAGATGGTCCAGTATTAGTTTTATTGTTTCCTCCCAAGTACTAGTCATCTTTACTACAGCCTGAATTGAATGCACATCTCCAGCAGGCTGCTGTAATTTGTTACTACACAGTTTATATACCAGTCTCCAGGGATTGTTGTTTCCACATGTTTGTACCAGGCTCTTCATGCATTATATTTTTCTCTAATTCGTCGATCATTCATCTTGCTTGCTGTATTCATCACGAGAGCTTGTTTCATTTCCTCTCCTACACTTACACCTCTGATACAGTTTTCTTACATTTCTGGTGTCCACCACTTGACCAGAGCATGTCTTATCTCTTATCTGGGTGTGTCTCATATCCTTCGCAGACACCTCCTGTAACCAATCTTGTAATAATTTGGCAACCATAGTTCCAGGTAGTGCACCGATCTCATCCAGTGTTACCGCCCCAGTTTTGAAACGCAGCTGCTCATCAAAAGTATCCCAGTTTGCTGATTTTAGCGAATATACAGGGCATACTGCATATCTATGCAGTATGCCCTGTGTATTGCGTAGATGTCATTTGATTCAGTTCACAATGGGTTGTCATTCTCAACTGGAATTTGATTACTTGGTGAATCTGGTTCAACAGCTCAATTAGTGATTAAATCAGATGTCTGAATAGTTGGCAGTGTCACATCGATATTGCAATCTCTGTTTACTGTGCAAAATGTGCTATGTTCAGAGTGACGGTAATTTAACTACTCCAACAATCGTTCCATTCATCAGTAGATCTACTGAACCATAATGCATTTTTTGAGTCCATGCAGATAACCCAAGACTTGAAGGACTCTGCAAGGCTTTAGGGGCCAAATTTCTATCAGCTTGGCCCAAACTTGAAGGTAGAAAGAATTTGTTTTGTAGAGACGGGATACACTTAAACAAGGGTGGTGCAAAAATTTTTGCCAGTATTATTGAGGATACCTTAAAGGTTCAGGGAAACTGCTAGTTAGGGGGGGATGTGGGTAATAGTGACACACATTTATCTGATAATATTGGTAAAAGTAACTCTTGCATACCTCAAGAGTTCTTATCTGTTACCCCAACTGGACATATTATCTAGATGTTCTGGGGACAGAAACGTTTCAAGTGAGTGGGTAACTAATGCCAGGAAAGAGAGCCTAAAAATCTTCAAGGGTTGTGTTAGGGTTGTTAAATATACAAGAACAGTAAGTCTTAATTGTTTATACAGTTATTTTTTTTTTTTTTTTATGTAAACCCCAAACACGAGCGGTATTAGAAACTATAGTACAGTAATACCCCGAAGTTACGCGATAGGTGGGTCCGACGAAAAGCGCGTAAGTCGAATTCGCGTAAGTCGGGGTAAAACTTTGTATATAAATACATATAAATTTTGCTTAATTGGGACCAAGGACTAACAAAAACACTAGTTTAGAAGAAAAATATTAATAAAATTGCAGTTCTTTATACATATTAATACAAAATATGTATTAAAAAAAACAAATGACTTACGTAAAAAAGTTATTTCGATGTCGATGGCTTCATAAAATCTAACAAATTCGTCTGACGACACAGCGCGTTCTTTTTTTCACGCAGAATTCCTTCGTAGCAAGCTAATAATTTTTTTATTCCTTGCTTTGTAGCTATAACGCGTTCTTCGTTGGAGTCTATGTTTTCTAAAATTTTTAAGCCCTTTACAGTAAATTGAGCCCTTTTCAATTTTCAACCTGTCAAGTTTGCAATTGTCATGTGCTTTTCGCCGTTGCTTCATTTAGGCCTGTAGCACGTGCAATATCACATGGTCTTTCATTTCGCTCAAAGCGTTCCACAATTTCATATTTTTTCTCTATCGACAGAGGTGGACTGGCCATAAGCCTTACCAGGGAAACCCCGGTGGGCCTGTGTGATTTTGGCCATAAACCATAGTATGAGGCCACTATAAATTTTCCCGGGTAAGAATTTTTGACCCAGTCCGCCTCTGTTTATCGATAATTGCTTTTCTTTTTCTCTCTGAATCTGCAGTGTCTTCACCAGGACGCTTCCTTTTCACACCTTTTAATTAAGTATTTTACTCATTTTTAGGGAATAAAGCACAATTACAAAACGAGGAGGCACGCTTGATACGCATAAACAAAGCTGCGCGCATGTAGCAACTGAATAAACAACACCATAAAGGCAGAGATACACAATTAACACCTCACATTTCTAGGGGTTACTACCATAAAACAATAAAAATCCAGTTGCGTTTCTGCTAGTGAAATCTGTTATAAACTGGTAGTAAACTCGATCTAATTGCATTTGCGATTATACCGATAGCTGGAATTGTGTTGGTTTTTACGTTATTATGGTGAAATGTGTTTCCCCTTCACTGATATAAAAAACATAAAAGCAGCAAAGTTGAATTTTGTTCATCTTTCGCTCTCATTCTCCGCCGTCGCACCGTATATCGATAACATATGAAAAACAACCTTGAAGATAGTGGGCGGCAGCGTTGCCAAACGAAAAAAATCAAGAACCGCGTAACTCCGAGTTCGTGTAAGTCGGGGTAGCGTAAGTCGGGGTATTACTGTACTTAGTACTGTGCTTGGGTTGGAGGTTGAGAAGACGAAAGAAGATATTTGTTGACATTCGACTTGAACTTCTGCAGACTATAATTTTCAGGAAATACGTATGAAGGAAGGTTGTTCCAGAAAACGGCAGTTGAATGAATAAACGAGGATGATGAAAAGTTGGTTCTGTGAGTTTGAAGTTGGACAGTAAATGGATGTTGGCTGGTGACGGCGCGTGTTCGGACTGTTTTGGAAGAGAGTGCGAGAATTATAGAAGCCAATTCAGAAGAACACTTCCCATGGAAGTATCTGTAGAAGAGGCATGCAGCAGAAACAGTACGTCTATTAGACTGCCCTCTTCTGAATGGAATCAAGAAGTCTGAGAGAGGTTTTGGGAGCACCACCCCAGATGTGGGAACAATATTCCATGGCAGGGCGGATTTGCGATTTATACAGAGTGAGCAGCTGTTTGGAAGAAAAGTAACGCTGAGAGCGAAAGAGAAAACCAAGTTTTTTAGATGCAGAGGAAGCAGTATTTATAATGTGCTTGTGCCAAGAGAGAGATTAGAAGTCAGGGTAATCCCCAAAAGAGATATATCATTTTGCCTAGAAATCAGAGTGTCACTAAAGATAAGCATAGGAGCACAAGAATCCTTTTTGCGAGATATAAGACAAGACTGAGTTTTAGAAGGGTTGAAATCAACGTTGTCTTTGCCCCACTGGAGAATTACCTGAAGATCGGCATTTAAGGAATTGTTAGCAGATTTTCGAGAAGTTGAAGCTGATTGAGCAGGACAAGATTTCTCAAAATGGAAAGTGGAATGCAATGTGCCATCATCGGCAAAACTATGGATAGGATTTCCAATCAATGGAAGAAGGTCATTAATATACAAGAGGAAAAGAGTGGGGGAAAGAACTGAACCTTGGTGGACACCGGCATTAGTGGCGAAGTTAGACAGAGAGCCATCTACCATCACCCTCAGTGAGCGATCAGAGAGAAAACTGGATAACCAATTACTAAAAACAGTTGGCAAACCATAAGATGGAAGCTTGTTTAGAAGACCTTTATGCCAAACGCGATCGAAAGCCTTTGAGATGTCAAGGGCAACTACATGTGTTTCACCGAACCTTTCCATTGAATTAGTCCATAAATGGGTAACACAAGCCAGAATATCACCAGTGGATCGACACTGATGGAATCCATACTGGCGATCGTTAATCAGACAGAAGGTTTCTAGGTAGTTAAAGAATTGGCGGTTAATTGATTTCTCCATTACTTTAGAAAGAGTAGAAGTAATTGCGATGGGATGATAATTGGATGAGAGGGATTTGTCACCCTTTTTAAGAACTGGCTGGATATGAGCAAATTTCCAAGCAGAAGGAAAAACACCTTTGGAATAAGAAAGTGAAAGGCGGCAAAGAATAGGAGTAAGTTCAGGAGCACAGGTTTTGAGAACAAGTGGAGAAATACCGTCTTGACCTGGATCTTTCTTAGCATCAAGATTCATCAAAATCCTTCTGACATCCTTTTGACGGAAGACCACAGGAGGCATTGAATGGAATGTGTTGGGAATGGTGGGAGGTGCTTTACCAAGATCATTAATACATGAGTTGGAAGAAAAATGAGATGCTAGAAGGTCAGCTTTATTCTTGGCTGAAGTGACAACAGAACCATCTGGTTTGGACAGAGGTGGGAGCAGAGATGGACAAAAGTTGTGGCCAATAGCTTTGGTAAGAGACCAGAATGCGTAGCTACTATTAGGGCAAGAAGCAAGTTTTCTACTCTTAGCCTGTTTAAACTCTAGTTTCGACGGATTAATAACTGCTTTACAATTGTTGCGAGCTTTGGTGTAGGCAGAAAATGAAACTGGAGAATTAGAAACAAGCAAATTATGATATGCAACATTCTTCTCTTGAACAGCTTTAGCACATTTATTGGAAACCAAGGACGAGATTTTAGAGTGGAGTGTGGAATAAAGGATTCCATTCCTGCAAAAATAATTTCGCTGACATGATCTGAGCAAACGTTGACATCAGAAGTTTTGAAACAGAAATCCGACCAAGGAAAAGAAGTCTCGCAGGTCATCCCATTTTGCATTCTTGTAATGCCAAACAACAAGAGGTTGGGAATAGCCATGAGATAAAAGCTCCATTGGAGAAGAGACAATCACCAAGTTGTGATCTGAAGTTCCTAAAGAACGTCTCACTTCAACCGTATACTTAGAAGGGTTGTTTGTGGGAAAAAGATCAAGCGTTTTGGCTGTATGATTAGGATTATCCGGTATTCTTGTAGGTAAATGAACAATCTTTGCAGGATCATTAGTAATTGCAAAAGCCTCAGCATCTTGACCAGCTGGGTCGGTGTGACTAGAAAATGGAAGCCAGCTGGAGTTGAGAAAATTAAAATTACCTCGCTGTTAGGAAAGTTGGACTGGAGAAAGTCAAAGAGCACCAAGTGATTAGTGGAGTTGGGAGGACGGTAGAGACAACAGATGAATTTGACACAATGAGGTAGAGAGATTTTAAGCCAAAGAAGATCGAAAAGAGGAGATTCCAAATTACAAAGTCTTTGACAGGGAATATCAGAACGGACATATGCACAAGTACCACCTTTGAGGCGAAAGGAATCATACAGCGAATAATTTGGGCATCTGAGATGAGCAGTAGTTGAATCAACCGATAACTGAGATTCTGTCAGAAAAAGTACGTGGGGTTTGGCAGACTGCAAGTGGAAATGGACATCGTTGAGATTAGAATTGAGACCATGTATATTTGTGAAATGAATTAGGAAGTGCTTGGGAGGTTTAGATCTTTTTGCAGATAAGCTTGCTCTATTAGTTTGACAATTCATGGTGTATTCAGTAGTAAGAAAAAGTGGGTGGGACATGCTGTATGAAGTAATGAAATTTTTGGATATGGCGTACACATGGTAAGAATATATCCAAAACCTTGACATAACGTGGCCTCGAGAATTCTCCCCGCATACACACTACTCAGACTTTCTTTGTTACATTTGCTTATTTATCTTTTCTACACTTTCTTTGTTATATTTACATTTGTAAATATAACATAGATAAACATTTGCTTATCTATGGAGGCCAGTGGCCATGGTGGCATACTTTATGATTTGAGTTCCGTTATTTGTTATTTTTTTTTGTGTTCAGATTATATTGGGACATTATTCTCTTCTTGCTGGGCAGAGGTCAGTGACTGAAATAAGACCCTTCATAGAGTTCACAAGTGCTGATACTCCTTTGAAAATGTGCTGTTGGGTTCCGTCTTTATTTAAGTCTATTTATTTATTGTGAAAGTGGCACTTGTATTTGGGGATGTGAGTGGTGCACACCTCCTTTGCAGGGAAGTTGTGTATTTGCATTGCTGAGGGAGAGTTTTGTTTTTTTCTTATTTTATGATTTTATTTTACTTTATTTTGAACACTGCGGCATCTTGATACTGAGGTGGCAGTATCATGCACCTTTTCAAGTATAACCTGAATTATAATATTAATTTGTTAGATATGTTTTTAGTTAATAGTATTTCCTCTTCTATCCCAGTTTTGAAAACAGCATTTGTTTCTTCCAGGAAAATTGGGATAAAAGTTTCTCCTAATATTATATATATTTTATTTAACCCAGAAACAGGGTAGCAGCACCTGTCAGGTGCCTTTCAAAAATAATGCTCCCACAGTACTCTTTAATTATTAGAAATCTGAAAATAGATCTAGCTTCCTAAACATAGTCAACCTTTTACTGCAGTAGTTCCTGAATTTTTCTTGCAGTTTTAACAAAGTAATTAAATGCAAGCACCTATCAGATGCCAAGCCTACTGCTTTTGTAGCACTTTTTTCATTTGTGTGAACAGTACCATGGGAACTGACTCTGCTGTGAAGTTTAGAAGGCTGTGTTTATTTAATATCCAAGATTAACTGTCTGTCCACTCCCACAAGTTAACCAAACATTTATAGTCATAAAGGAGTTGTTTTTGAAAGAATCTACATTGTTTTCATGTAGTAAAGATGCAGAAATGCAACACAACTTTCATTCAGTATGGACGCTACTTGTCAGGACGCAAGATAAGGAGACATCATGCATTGTTAAGCATGCCAGATTTAAAATAGTTTTTAAAATATATGAAAATTGAAACGTAGAATTATATCTAATATGTACATATATGATAACCTAATATACTTATTATTAACTTATTAACAAATAAGTCTTTTCAACTGGAAAAGGATCAGAATAAGAGAATAGTCTAATGTTATTGACTGAATTTTTTTTTAAATTTTCAGAATTAATATATTTTGATAATATATTTTTAAAAATTATTTTTTATTAAAAATTAAAAAGGTACATACAATAAATATCGTAGTTCTTTAAAAAAGACCTGAAATACTGGTATAACCCATGAACAGTTCAAAAACATCCAAAAGTTAACGTAAAAAAAAGAAAGAAAAGAAAAGGAAAAAAGGTCCCTGTCAGTTTCATGTTATTTATATCGATACAGTTCCCAGACTTTTGAGTTAATTTTTTAAACTGGAATGTATTAGGCCATCTTGAATGTCATAATTTCTTTTCACATTATAATTCATTATCTGAAAAAAAAAATAATAGGTATGAAAGAACAGTAGGATCTTTCTCAGAAATAGGAACCAGCATCTGGGAGTAAGAGGTTGGAGTATAAAATACTTCCAGTGGTCAAGTGCAAGTTACATATCAAATTATAAGAATCCAGGTATGGGCCTGCTTGTAGTTATCCCACCATGCAGTTTGATATATGAAAGATGGGCTCTAAATTAAGGTGGGAAGTTGAGTACTTGATGAATTGCCTGATTTAATTCCATCAAGGGCAATGACCCTTTTCTTCAATCACTCACATTCATCCAACTAGATGCTGAATTTCTGTTAAATTTCCTCACACTCCCTTTACCTAGAACATATAAAACCATCTCCTGTGGCATTATGTCTAGCTACAGTCAAGTCTGCATATCACACGCATACACAGTGAATGTTACATAATGTAATGAAGCCCTGATTCATAAGAGAACTTCCTTTGGAAGCCCCCTTTAATCTGTGTATAGAATGTAAACTTGATTAGATCTGTGATATAACAGGATCTTATTGCAATACACTGTCTCTTTGTATATATATTATCAAATATGTATGGATTTGAAATGATAAATTATGACAGTACCACTGATTAAACCTCAGAGTACATCTTAATTTAGTCTATCTTATATAGTAAGGATATAACTTAAAATATACAGAACTCATATTTATTTGTGAATGAAGGAAAAGGATTACCCTTCTTTTATACAGTGCCATACTTTAAATAAATCTTTTGCATTGCAATAATACCACTTTGTGACCAATAGCCAAGAGATTTTACATTGAATTATATGTTCTTTATTATTCTAAAATGGGTTTTGTTAGTTGCGCTAGAAAGTTTTAATTTTGAACTTTTGTACTTTAAAATTCTTAGATATCAAGTATTTTTAGTAAAAGAATTTTCTTTTGTATTTTTTTAGTAAATAAAAGCAAAATGACACAGATGACTCAGGAAGAAATCATTAATAGCACAAAAACAGTAATTCAGGGTCTTGAAGCATTGAAAAATGAACACAACTCTATTCTTTCTGGATTGCTCTCATCTCTACGAGCTCTTCAGCAGGAGAAAGGAGATACTAACAATCTCATGGAAGACAAAACATCAATTATTAAAAAAAGCATAGAATCATTAGAACTTGGTCTAGGGGAAGCACAGGTAATGTCTAAGTTAAGTATTAAATCCACTTAAAATATGGGAAAAATATAAAAAGGTCAATACATCATCATTATTATTATAATTTAATTTTATTATTTTCATTATTGAGGATCTAATATTTTGGTCTATTTTTAATCTAATTTGTATATGGTATTTAAATGAATGTAATAGGTTTTACCTTTATGTAATTTTGTTAATGTATTTTTGATTTACAAATATGTCAAGAAAATGTTATAGCATCTATCTTTTCCCCCTCCCTGAAATAAATTATGATTAAATACAACCAATACTAAGATGAAATACTCCTGACTTTCACATGTGAAACAGTTCTAATTGAAATTAAAACTCACATATTGCTTGGAAATTTTTTTACACATTGTAATAGTTGATATTGATGAAGGGACAAATGAAGAAAAATAAATTTCAGTTGACTAATACATTACTTAAAAACAGAAGAACTTTAGGGGCTGTAAACAAAAGTTTCGAAAACTGAACAACGTATTGTGTTTATATAAAATATAAGGTTTTTAAAAATATAAGCCTAAATACATGAAACAATTAACTTTACGTGCCATGTTTGAAAAAAAATTATGGTCCCTTCTGACGAAAGTAATAATTTTGGCTGTCATTGTTCAACCTAAAGCAAAATGTAATCACTTATGTTCAGACCTTTATAATAAAAAATTATATTGCATGTTGAAAAGCACCAGAAAACATTAAAATTTGTTTTTAATATTTTCAGAATTATTTGAAAAACAAATAAATATATTATTTGTTTTGCATGCATTCTAATTTCTCTTGTAAAGGACCCAAAATCTAGAACCTCTCAGAAGCTAGAATACCTTGGTTCCAAGCTTTCTGGTTAAAGGGTCCAGTACCATATATAAAAGTATTTAGTATTAGCAATGGCCACATGATGCAAGGAAGCCCATGGCTTATGCTGCACCAGCCAAAAAAATAATAATAAAAAATAAAATAAAATAACAAAAAATGAATTAAAAAAAATAATAAGAGAAAAGGAAATAGACAATCTATGCATTTCTCTCCTCCCGTAGGTAATTATCCATCATACCTTTGAATTTCCCCAAACTGTCAGCCTCTACTATCCATGTACGTAACTTATTCCAGTAATTTATAACTTGTTGGCTAAAATAAATCTTCCTGCAATCCAGTCTAAGCATCTCCCCCCTGTAACTTGAATTTATGGCCCTTTGTTCTAGAATCATTTATAACTGTAAAAATTTTGTCCGCATTCATTTTGCTTATTCCTCTCAGAGCCTTAAACACCTCAATCAAGTCTCCTCTAAGGTGGCTATTTTCCAAGTTCTGCAACCCACATATTCGAAGTCTTTCCTCATATGGATGCACTTTTGCCAATCTCACCAGGCGAGTTACCCGTCTTTGGACCCTTTCAAGAAGCAGAATGTCTTTCTTTAGGTGCGGTCTTCTTACTTGAACACAGTATTCCAAGTGTGGTCTAACAATAGCCTTATATAATGGGATTTGATGTCCTTATCTCTACCCACAATTGTTCGATAAATCATCGATAGGACACTGTGGGCCTTCCTTGCAACCAGTTTACAATGCTTGGATAACTTCATGTCTGGCTGTATCTTAATCCTCAAGTCCCTTTCCTTCATTGCCGGCTTTAGTTCATCTCTGCCAGGTGTATAAGTTATTTTGGGTTACTGTTCCCCAGGTGCAATGCTTTACACTTTACTGGATTAAAGTATAGCTGCCATTTTTCTGACCATTCCTGATGTCTGTCTAGGTCACTCTGAAGAAGCTCTGCTTGGCAGTGATCATTAACTACTCTACCAATCTTTACATCATCTGCAAATTTAGACCTCACGCACTCTACCCCTTCATCTATGTCACTTATGAAAATCAAAAACAACAGTGGTCCTAATACTGATCCTTGGGGAACCCCACTTCTTACGTCATCACAATCTGAGGAATAACCATTTATCACAACCCTCTGCCTCCTGCCCTGAAGCCATCCATCTAAGGATTTTCCCTGTGATTCCAACCTGTTCTAGCTTATAAAGTAACTGCTCGTGTGGGAGTGAGTCAAATGCTTTGATGAAATCCAAGTAAACAATGTCAAAATTATTCCATAAGTCCAGATATTTTAGTGACCCTGTCAAAATAGCTAACTAGATTTGTTAAACATGATTTTCAGTTTAAAAAACCATGCTGTGTATTCTTCAGAATTCAATTTCTATCAAAACGATCCTGAATTCCACCCTTGATCATTGTCTCCATGATTTTCCTACTACTGAAGTTAAGCCAGTAATTTTCCACTTCACTCTTAGAACTGCCCTTATGTATTGGAGATACGTTGGCGCTTTTCCAATCCAACGGAATCACTCCCGAATCCAGTGATGCTCTCATAATTAGCCTCAGTGGTTCAGTGCACTCACTTGCCACCTACCTTAAGATTATAGGATATATGCCATCAACCATAGTAGCCTTACTGGCCTATAGGCTCAAGTTATTTTCATTGAATAAACATGTGAAATTTCAACATCATTAATTACATTTTTTTCAACTTCACTGCCATGATTTCTCATTGACATAACGGGTTTGTCTTCTGTATTTATCGATGAAAAGTAACTTTTGAGTTCATCTGCAACTTCAGCTGGGGTATACTATCTCACATCCATTACATAAGGGTCCAATCTGGTTTGTCCTTCTCTTCTTTGCATTTATATATGTGAAGAATTCCTTATCCCCCTTCTTTGTTCTCTTTGCCAGCAATTTCTCATAATCTGTCTTTGCCAGCTTAACCTTTTCTGCAGCACTATTGCAGATCAATATGTAGCTATTATAGACCTCAATACTTTTTATTGCTCTGTAACTGTTCCATGCAGTCTTTTTTTTGCTCAAGTAATCTGGCAACTTCATTATTCATCCAACTTGGAATCCTCCTTGTGGAGTACTTTTTAATGGTATATAAGCATTCAAGTCTTCTGTGATTAATGTTTTAAAGATATACCATAATTCAATTGTATTTGCTCTCTGAGATATCTACCCAGTTAATAGAGGCCATGTAGAGCTGCTGGAACGAGTACAGAGAAGGGCAACAAGATTAGTGAATGGAACAAAGGGGCGCTCTTATGAAGAAAGGCTTAAGTTTTGCAAATTACAGTGTCTGGAGACTAGGCACCAGCGAGGTGATCTGATAGAGGTGTATAAAGCCTTGAATGGTTTAAGCATGCTCAATGCTGATGGGATTCTTTCTCTAGCTCAGAAAAATCACCTGAGAGGGCATAAATTCAAATTGAGGAAAGACAGATGTAGGATAGACGTGCGGAAATTTGCCTTTAGCCAGCGGGTGGTTGGTTGGTGGAACAGACTCCCATCCCTTGTGGTGGAGGTTGATAGCCTAAATAAGTTTAAGGCTCAGCTGGACAGGTATTTTGAACGAACAGAGGGGTGAAGTGGAAGTGGTTTTTTTTTTTTTTTTTTTTTGGCTGATGCTGCATAAGCTTGCTTTCTTGCATCAAATGCCTCAGCTAATGCTAATGTATCATCTTAAACCGTCGTAATTTCCTTTCCTGAAATTATAACCCATTCCTTTGCCTTTAACTACTGCTACCTCTCTCTCTCTCTCTCTCTCTCTTCATCGTCCACTGTAGAACTCCGCGATCACTTCCTGCTACTGGTTCCTGTACTGTCAGCCCTATTATGTGATCTAGTTCATGAGTGATGATTTCTCTAGTACTTTCCCTGACATGTTGATTTAAAAATTTTGCCCCCCCATCTAGAGTTTCCTTCCCATTTACTCCAATCAGTTAGAGGCAAATTAAAATCACCCATAATAAGACATTCATGCTTACTTGCCCATTCCATTTACATGTAGGGGCTCTCATCATAATCTTCACAATCACTTGGCCTGTAGATTACTCTCATTCTCATTATTCCTTTGCTTCCAACAATTTCATACCATACAGATTCTGTAGTAGCATGCGAAATGTCTGAATCCGGGAAAGCTTTCATCATGCTCAGGCTGCTTTTGATAAGAAGCCTGACCCCACCACCTCTTCTTCTATCTTCCCTGTCCTTCCTAAATACATTGTTCATACTGCACTGAAACTCATCATCCCCTATCTCTGGGTGGCACCATGTTTCTGTAAGTCTTATTATGTCAGCATTACTTGTCCTAACCAGCAGTTTGAATTCACTCATTTTATTGATGACAGTTCTGACATTACTGTATAAACAATTAAGATTTAGTGTTTTTGTATAGTAATTATAACCCAGACACACCCCTTAAAGTTATTTAAGCTCACTTCCCTGGCATTAGCTGTCTGCTCATTTGTAACGTTTCTGCCTTCAGAACATCTTGCTGCTATGTTCTGTTCCGGTAAGAAACAAGAACTCTTGAGGTATGCTCAAGTGTTACTTTGACCAATATTATCAGATAAACGCGTATCTATATTACCCCCCCCCCAAACTAGCAGTTCCTCTGAACATTTAAGATATCCTCAATAATACTGGCAAAAACTCTTTGTTTAAATGTATCCCGCCTCTACAAAACAGATTCCTTCTACCTACAAGTGTGATAGAAATCCCCCCCCCCAAAGTCTTGCAGAGTCTTTCAAGTCTTGAGTTAATCCATAAGGCTTTCATCTTATAATCTCTCCTGTCGTGCCTGGGCAAAATTTCAGACACAGACATTGTGACCTAACTCACAGCATTTCTTCAGCATGGCCCTATATTTGTCTAAATCATCATATGTATGCTTAATGTCATTAGTCCCCCATAAATAATAATATTCTCTTTATCCCCCTTTAAAATCTGACAGTCTGTTGGTGACATCATTAATAGTTGCTCCTGGCAGACATCCTGGTTCTAGTCCACCTCTACTTATTACAAAAAATATTTCCCGTTTCCCTGATAATGGAGTCTCCTAATAAAACTCAGTCCTTTTGAACCAGAGTAGTTTGCACTAGGTTATTCTATTCTGGGGCCAGAATTGGGAGGTCATCACTTGGTGAGTTACTACAGTCTTGAGCCCTGACAAGATTCCAGATACATTATTCTCAAGGGCAAGCACCCATTTTTCAGTGACTCAAATTGTTTTAGCAATGCACCAGATTTAAACTTAAGATCAGTGCACTCCTTAAAATGGTGACAAAGAATAGAATCTCCAAGTGAGGTAGGATTATCCACTAGGTCGACCTTGGAATACATGCCACAAGCTCTGCAAAGAATAAAATCATGACTTGCCTGTGAATCACAGTCGACTATTTCTGTATGAATCATGATATCCTCTGATGAAGTGTTCAAGGTGGATCTTGTAATAACCATTATAAAATTTACTAATTATTAATAGAAGAAACTGAAAAAGTTATATTTATAATATTAAAAAAATCAGACTATTGCAGGAAAAAAAAACCTATGAAAGTAAATTTTACAATATATTAAATAGCCTTTGAAACCCTACTCTTCTTCACTAATCATGCTCTAATCCCCTCTGATCTATACTTCTTGGCTCTCACCATGAAGAGCTGCAATGATCATGTCTGCTTGCCATGAATGCCAGTGTAATAATCTAGTAATAATGTAATGTAAAAAGTATCAATGTGTGGTTCATTTTACTTAAACATTGACTTTAAAATCAATAATGAATAAATAAAATGACAAATATATACTATAGAAGTAAAAATTATAAATTGTACATTGGTTTTGCCTTTTGACAGAATGACAGTAATGCAGTTATAAATCACATTAGCTCTGGCTTTAGAAAGAACAGCTGTATAAAATAGAATAAAATTAAGGAAAAGATATTTAAATGTTTATTTTTATAGCCTTTAACATGGTGAAGTTATATTTTCAAAATATCTAGTAGCTGAACTGCATTTTCAATAAATAAAGTTGAAAAACAAGTTAAATGTGCCTGTGATGTGATCTCTCTCTCTCTTTTTCTCCCCTCCCCCGCTTCATTATCACTGGAAAAGGCAAAAATGTATTTAAAATCATCTCAATGTTTGGAACAGTAAATTGCAGGCTATTACAGTTTTATTCATAACTATCAAGCCTGTGGCATTTATTTCCTTGGCAAATTAAATAAATGAAAAACAATCTTTAAAAAATCATTTTACATGAATATCATCACCATTGTATTTATACACCAGTTTTTGCAGCATAAATTAAATTCATCCTCACTCAAAGATGGATTTTATAAACTGAAAATCTAAATTATTATAAATTTCAATTTGTATGTACTTCTGTTGCTATAACTTCATATATAACACTATATTTAACTGTAATAAATGCGTAAGTAAATCCCATGTCAGAACAGGGTACTGACATGGGATTTACTTAAAGATGTAACTACTATCAAGGGTAAAGGGAATTTTTTACATGGAAAAGTCACTTTTGCTTTCGTAAAAGTGACTACAATGGTCTCAGGCAGTTTTTAAATTTTATACAGTGGGATCAACTGATGATGTTAAGAACAGTGAATTCTAAATGGGAAGCTTTCAAAGAATTCATCTTGGAAGCTACTAGGCTTTTCATACCAACTAAGAAATACTGTTCAAAATTTAGGCCTAAATGGATGTCAGATAAACTAACGAGGCTCGTGGCAGAGAATAAAAATGCATGAATACATATAAATTAGCAGGTGATACATATAAATTAGCAGGTGAATTAACAAAGGAGGTTAGGCAAGCGAAGGCTGATTACGAGAAATCCTTGGCAAAGGATGCAAAGAAAAACAACAAAGACTTCTTTACTTATGTAAACTGAAGGAAGGGGATGAATCAGATTGGTCCACTTGATGTTGGTGGTTCGACTGTTGATGATCCTGCACAGATAACTCACAAACTGAATGAGTATTTTGCATCTACATTCACACATGAGGAATTCTGTAGGGAAGGGGAGAACAGAAGTTTACTAAACTCTATCAAGGAGCTAAATGATTTTGTAATAACACAGAGCAAAGCGGAGGAGAAATTGTTGAAATGAAATATAAAAAAGGCACATGGATACATTTGCACATCATGGATACATTTGCACATCAACTGGATGGAATCTATCCAGTTATACTGAAGGAGGAAGTGAGAGAAGTAAGCAAACCCTTAGCCATAATTATGAGAGTATCCTTGGATTAAAGAGAGGTCCCCATGGACTGGAGATGTGCAAATGTATCCCCAATTCACAAAGGTGGTTCAAAGGGTGACACAAATACTTATAGACCTGTTAGTTTAACTTTTGTTCTGAGGAAAATTAATGGAGGCACTAGTTAAAGAAGCACTGCAGGATCATTTAGACAAGACTTCAGTTATAGCTCGGACACAGCATGGTTTTGTTAAGGGGAAGTCTTGTCTGACCAATTTGATTGGTTAATATGATGTGGTCACAAATGAACTGGATGCAAAAAATAATTTTGATTGATATCATATATTTGGATTTCAGGAAAGCTTTTGATACTGTTGCACATGGAAGACTGCTGTACAAATTGGAGTGGTAAGGCATTAAGGGCTAGTTGCTGCAGTGCATAAAGGGATGGTTGTGTGGGAGGCTACAGAGAGTGGTATTAAATGGACACTGTTCTATGTGGACTAATGTTATTAGTGGAGTCCTCCAGGGTTTGGTGCTGGGCCCACTGTTTTGTGTATTTATTAATGATATCGATGAAGGTACATCAGGCTTAATGTCCAAGTTTGCAGATAATACAAAGGTTGGCAGGGTTGTTAATGATGGTAAAAACAGTATGCTACTGCAACAGGATCTAGAAGATTTAGGTAGATGGGCTGAGGAGTGGAAACTGAAGTTTAATATTGACAAATGCAAAGTACTACATATGGGTAGCAGTAACCTCAGACAAATGTACTGACTGAGTGGTACTACACTCAGAGAAGTGAAAAAGACTGGGGGGTAAATATGCAGTCAGATATGAAGTTCTGTGAATAGTTCAGACAGGCTGCCAGAGCAGGTCATAGAGTTTTGTCAGTGATATATAGTAATTTTTCTAGTAGAGACAAGGAGGTGATTATACCTCTGCATAAGGCAATGGTCAGGCCACACCTTGAGGTATGTGCAGGACTGGGGGCCTCATTTTAGGAAGGAAGTAGATTTGTTAGAACGAGTATAGAGAAGGGCAACAAAGGGGTTCTCTTCCCAGAAGAGGCTTAAATTCTGTAAGTTGCGGCATCTGGAGATTTGGCACCTGCTGGATGATCTGATTGAGGTGTAAAAGGCCTTGAATGGTTTGAGCAGGCTCAATGCTGATGGGATACTTCAACTTGCTCAGATTACAAACCTGGGGGGGGGGCATAGATTCAAACTGAGAAAAGACAGTTGTAGAATAGATGTGTGGATGTGTGGCCTTTAGCCAGCAGGTAGTTGTGTGGCCTTTAGCCAGCAGGTAGTTGATTGATGGAACAGACTTCCATCTGTTGTTGTGGAAGTTGATAGCTTAAATAAATTTAAGGCTGAACTAGACAAACATTTGGAGTGACCGGATGGGTGAAAAGGGAAAGTTTTTTTTTTTTTTTTTTTTACTTTTATTATTATTTTTTTGGCTGATGCTTGCTCTATAAGTTTGCTTTCTTGCATCATATGCCTCAACTAATGCTAATGCTGATAAAAAGCAGTTGTGTTATTTTTTTAATCTAGCCTTGCAAAGTGAAATTTGTAACAGAAATGCTTATAATGTACATTTGCTTTTTGCATTTTTTTTTTTTTAAATGCCGGATAGACCAAGCACATCGCACCATCCTCCTGATGACATCTAGGGCCTGCAGACCAGTTTCTACTCCTGCGCTGCAGGTCCTATCCGGCAAGTTAACTCTTCATCTCGAGGTGGTATAATTATCTAATATACCATAAGAGGCAGAAACTCCCATGCAGCAGCAACAACATTGTATTGGATCTGAACAACACCATCCAAGAAGAGAAGAAAAGAATTAGATGTGAACTGCCTCTGGCAGGAATTAGATGTGAACATCTAATTCCTGCCATCTGGCATAATTCCTGTGCCACCAACCCACTTGGAAGAACCACCCATAATTACATGCCAACAGTGCAGGAGCACCCCAAATAGTTCATACCAAGCTTACACACGACTTTTCTACTAACTGGACATGGAAGCCGCAATGCAAAACTTCATACATTGGACCTGGTACAAAACCCTGCCTGCACCTGTGGAATGCCAGAGACAGCCCACCACATTACATTACCTTCACCTGTCCGATTTACCAAGACCTGCTGAATGCCTCTTCAAACTCTCATGGAGACATATGCACCAGAACAGGCACCTCTACTCATACAAACAAAGGAAAACTTTGCAGCATTGGCACTAGGATCCTGTCTGGGCACTAGGATCCTGCCCAGACATGACCAGCCTGTGAGTTCCACCATATCCTAGCAAAATTCCCAACAAGAGGAACCTACTGACAATGACTACCAAACTTGTAAGACACCCAGACCATGACAGCTAAGTGGGAAACTGAGTGGGGGAACAGGCCTCGGCCTAGTAGTCCTTACCAGAGAACCACTCGCTAACCCTCAGAGGGTTGGATATCAACCCCTCAGGGGACCCACCACTAGGTGGACTTGCTAACCCCTTTCCGGGGTGGGATTTACTCACTGTCTATCACCACAATCTGTATTCTTTTACTACTTTTACTACTCTCATCATTTAGTTTTCTAGGGAATGCCTTCTCCCATTTCCAACTTACTATCCTCTTACCCCCCCACCCAAACATTCCATACTTCTCCCACTATCACCAACTCCTTTCACTTATTACTTGGGACTGGGATCCCAGCAAAGAGTCATCGATAGTTGAACCTGGAATGCCTCCACACAGCTAGGGATGGGGGTTAGGGGGCGCTAGGCTTGGTGTCTGGTGCACCCTGGCTGCTATATGCCTGTTGGGTCTGGCCAATGGCAGAACATGTTCTATTGTTGGGTGGAAGTAATGGCTTGGATTTATTTTATCTAAGTATCCGTCATCATGTTGTAAGAAAACTTTAAAATTCTCCTTTACATGTTCAGATGATGTTCAGGCTTCTTTGTGCTTGTGTCAGCATTTTCAAGACCCACCAGGTGAAAACCTGTTGTAGCCTGGTTCCTTTATGATGATTATCACAGCAGGTTTCCCTGTACCTAGTGAATTGCACAGTTCGCATGTTGTGATGCGGCAGTCCTCTTTGATCAGTGTGTTGATCTGGCTTTTGTTGTCTGTTGTCATTGACGTTACTGGTCGGCCACTTCGAGGCATGTCAACAATTTTCACTTTTTTTTCCCCTTCCTCCTCTGGAGTGGATCCCTAGAGGAACCTGGCCCATCTTTTGCAACATCAGATGGGTCAGAGTCTTGAATTGCGACAGTGCAAGCCCCATTGGGACTGGCCTACCTACCCAGAATTATCTGTCCACGTCACTGACGCTTTTGGGTAGCCAAAGGCCAGAACATAACAATAGAACCCTCACATAATGTACACAAATCTACACTACTAATTTCTGGCCCTTTTACAGTGGTACTGTTCTTCACAGAGATATGAGGCAGAGATGAACTGACATTCCATTACAAAAACATGTCCACATTGTCACTTTCTCCATTCTTAAAAGTGTCTTACCCGATGTCAAATTGTACTCACATCTACAGTATTGTCACCATAAACATTTTTCAGACTCATATGGATTTCGATAGGCATAACTACTTCCTTGGTAAGAAATTCCAACTCCACTCTTGGCTTAATATGTATATCTGTAACATCCACCATTTTGAACTATCTCTGTGCTGCACTCACAAGACCAATCACAGCACCACTCAGTTTGGTGAAAGTACAGACCTCCTGTGACCACTCAGTGACATGCAAAATGATCTATGGTGCCACATTTGAAAGCAGAAAATTAGGAGGCATTACTTTCATACTGGTCCTCATAAGATTATACCTTTATATTGAATTATCATCTGTCATCGTTCTGCTATTCCATGGGTCGACGTATGAAGCTTCGCCATCATGCCTTGTCTGTGTACTTCTCTCCATCGTTGACTTCATTCCAATTTCCTCCTCTCTTAATGACATCGGTCTTTATCATGCCTTGCCATCTCATTCTTGGTCTCCCCTTTGGTCTTTTTCCCTTAATTGTAAATCAAACATTCTTCTTGGCAAATGCCTCTTGTTCATCCTCTTGACATGTCCAAATCATTTCAAATGGGATCTTTCAACCCTATTCTGGAGTTTTTCAATCTGAATTCTCTCCCTAATCACATCATTCCTGATTTTGTCTTGTCTTTTCACCTATGCTCCTCACAAATCTCATTTCTGCCTCCTGAATTTTGCTCTCATCTTTTCCTCATAGTCCAAGTTTCAGATGCATATGTCAGAATTGTTAGGTAATAGGCCTGATATATAGCCTTCTTACACTTCAGTGGTTTGTTCCTGTTCCAGATCAGACCTATAGAAGTTCCCGCTGGCTTGTATCCTTCTACTTATTTCTTCATCTATCACTCCAGTCTCTGTAATGATGCTTTCTAGATAGTTGAAGTTGTTAACCATTTTTAGCTCTTTCCCTTCCACTGTAATGTATCCGTCAAGCTTGCCACTCCTCTTTAGAACCATTACTTCACTCTTCTCCTGACTGAAAACCAGTCCAAATTCATTGGCCATACTAGCCCATATATCAACTTGCCGTTGCACTTGTTCCCTGCTCTCTTCACATATGCAGATGTCATCTGCGAAGAGCATGACTTTCATCTGGTCCTGTCCAAGTTGTTCCACCACTCTACATTGCACATCATTCATGACAGCTATGAATAGTAGTGGTGACTATTCATAGCTGAGTTTTCTCCACCTTAAAGCTAGGCGCAGTCTTTTCAGCAAATGAAATATAAGTGCAATCAGGCATTTTTTCTAATATAAACCTGTTTCGTCAAGGTTGAATATCTGTTTGGATCTGTACTCCCCATCTTGTGATACTTTCCGTAAATATGGTTGTCACGCGTTATTTTAAATTTGTGTAATTTAAACGTGCATTCCCTGTGGTTCATGTGATGAAAGCAATATTGTTCGTCTTTTATTTAATTCTCTCCCCTCTCCTCTCTTTAAGGAAACAGAACAAAATGGCCAATTGAATATTGTTAGCAAGTTATGTTAAATAGTTTCATGATTTATTGCTTAAAAATTGTTTAAAAATATTTAAACATTGTGGGCTTAGTAATATGTATATATACTCTAATTGAATGCCTATACTTTACAGGTAATGATGGCCCTTGCTGGTCACCTACAAATGGTTGAAGCAGAGAAGCAGAAATTAAGAGCTCAAGTCAGAAGACTTTGCCAAGAAAATGCATGGTTAAGAGATGAATTAGCTAATACCCAACAAAAGCTGCAAGCCTCTGAACAAATGGTTGCTCAACTGGAGGAGGAAAAAAAACACTTAGAATTCATGAATACCCTCAAGAAATATGACAGTAATGAAGTAGTAAGAGTATTTTTTATTTTTTTCCCATTTGAATTGAAAAATATCTCATCGTATAATAACCCTTGATGGTCTGCTTAACAAATTATGTATTGAACTTTTCAATGGGGTGGATGGGGGGAGTAAGCCATCCTAGTCTCCAGACACTGTCTGGAGACTAGACACCAGCGAGGTGATCTGATAGAGGTGTATAAAGCCTTGAATGGTTTGAGCATGCTCAATGCTGATGGGATTCTTCCTCTTGCTCAGAATAATCAGAATATATATATATATGCTTTCTTGCATCAAATGCCTCTACTAATGCTAATGCTAATGCTAATCACCTGAGAGGGCATAAATTCAAATTGAGGAAGGACAGATGTAGGATAGACGTGAGGAAATTTGCCTTTAGCCAGCGGGTGGTTGGTTGGTGGAACAGACTTCCATCTGTCGTGGAAGTTGATAGCCTAAATAAGTTTAAGGCTCAGCTGGACAGGTATTTCGAACGAACAGAGGGGTGAAGTGGAAGTGGTTATTTTTTTAAATTTATTTTTTTTTTTTGGCTGATGCTGCATAAGCTTGCTTTCTTGCATCAAATGCCTCTACTAATGCTAATGCTATATATGCTAGCCTGATTACCTGATCCATATACACACTAATACCTATAATGTCTAAATTATGCATGTATAAAAATACCACTTAATTGAACTAATCGACCTGTATTAAATCATGCACATATAATGTCTAATTGCCCTATGTGCAATAGCACTAACGTTGCACACATGACAAAAACCATACCATACAATTCTATCATTATAAACTTTAAATATTAAATAAACACTATATATATATATATATATATATATAATATTGATAAAAATAATCAGGTTATTGAATGACAAAACAAGAAAGCAAGCAAGCAAAGTATTAAAACAAAATTATTAAACTGTGTCATGGATCCTGGTTACTACTAGTTATATGACCTATCAATTGTAATTACCATGGAAAAATTGAGAAGACCTGTAAGGTGAAGGAGATAACCTGAAATAAATTAACATAAAAATAATAAAAATAAAATTAAAGCAAAAAAAGAATAAAAATTTTCAAAAACATTTTATTCTTTTTCTTGTTTTTGCTTGAATAAAGTTTTATTGGCATTATTATTATTTTTTTATTTATTTTCAAAGTTTAAATTTTATTCCTTTCTTTTTGGTCTCTGTCGGGTCGGCTGTGATTTATACATTTTGATCGTATACATCATAACAGAAACAGAGACCTGCTTATTGTGGTGGCTCCTACAGTTTTGGCTGCTGATCCTTTGAGGGAGTAGTTAAAGCCCTAGGACCCACTACTTTAGGTAACATCGTTATTATTTTTTATTATTTTTATGTTAATCAATTTATTTCAAGTTATCTCCTTCACCTTACAGGCCTTCTCAATTTTTCCATGGTAATTACAGTTGATAGGTCAGCATCTCTTCCCTATACACTGGATATAAACATTTGTCTATATACAGGCATACCTCGATTAACGAATAGGATGCGTTCCACGAAATTACTTCGTTAAGCGAAACTTCGTTTTCAGAGGTAAAAATACTATGGCCAGAATAGGGATACGTTCCTACTTAAAGAAAATGAAAAGCTTTTTTTCGAACAAAGAAAAGTTTTATTAAATAAACAGTCAACTTACATACAAAGTGAAATCACATTTTAAAATATGAGGTTAAAGTTGATTGTTTATGCTTTTTTTCTCTTTCATTTAACAATTGCCTATACGGAGTTATTGCATTTAACACTGATCGCTTAACTATAACACTTCTTCCTAAATCAGGATCATTTTCACTAAACAAATTTAAAACGTTTTCAATGTCATTTAAGCACCTTTTTAAATCTTTGGTTGTTAACACTTTTTCGGCAGGAACTTCTTTAACTTCGCCTTCATTATCTTTGTCTTCGTTGCTAACAAGGTTTTCTAAATCTTCCACTGAAAAACCATCATCTTCTGCATTCAATAAATTTCTAACATCCTCTTCATCGACATTTTCGAAACCTATTGATTGAGCCATCTGGATAACTTCATTTCTAATTTCTTGGATGTTATTTTCTTCTTCTAGTACAACTTCTGGCCATATTTTGCGCCAAACTCCATTTAAACATTTCTTAGTGACTTCTTTCCAAGAACTATCAATGTTTTCAATTGCGTTTTTAATGGTGTAGTTTTTCCAAAAAGTTTTAACTGTCATTTCCTCTTTATCCTCTAGTTCAGGTAAATTGCTTAAAATTCAACGCAGATAATAAGCTTTAAATGATGCTATTACTCCCTGATCCAATGGTTGAATCAGGAAAGTTGTGTTTGCTGGAAGAAACACAACTTTGACAGGAATGCATGTGTCCAACGTGTTAAGATCAGTAGGATGTCCCGGAGCATTGTCTAACAACAAAAGAGCTTTTTCTTCAAAGTTGTTTTTTTTTGACAATACCGTTTTACTCCAGGACAAAAGTGGTTAACAAACCAATCAGTAAATAACTCCTTGGTAACCCACGCTTTTCTATTTGCTTTCCATATTACAGGTAAATTCATTTTTATGTTACCTTTTAACGCCCTCGGATTTTATGAATGGTAAACTAATAATAATTTTAATTTATAATCGCCAGAGGCATTTGATCCAAAGAGTAACGTTAAACGGTCTTTGGCTGCTTTGAACCCAGCAGCTGATTTTTCTTCAATAGAAATGAAGCTTTTTGTTGGTAGCCGTTTCCAGAACAAACCGCTTTCGTCAACATTGAACACCAAATTTGGTGGAATATTTTCACGTTCAATTATTTCCTTTAGTTTTTCTGGAAACTTATTTGCAGCTTCTCCTGTTAATTTTACACTATGAATATTACACTATAATTTTACACTATAAATTTTTCTGGCCTGTTTTTTTAAATTTCTCGAACCAACCACGAGAAGCCCTAAAGGTTTCCGTAATTTCTTCAGTTTGTTTAGATTTCAGGTGATTAAACAAAAATAATGCTTTTTCTTGAATCACCATTTGATTTAAAGGCATATGACGTTGTGATTTGATTTAAAGGCATATGACGTTGTGATTTATGTGACATATTATCTATCCACAAACTTAACATTTTCTCGTTTTTTCTAAAATTGGATTCCTTAAGCGAGTTAATTTTGCCGCTGTAACATCTGTACAATTCTGAGCAGACTGTTTTATTTTTTCTGATTGACTTAGTATGGTTATTAAAGTTGATTGCGCTAATCCTAAAGAATGTGCCACATCGGATTTTCTTTCGCCGCTTTCAACACGTCGTACGATATTTAGTTTAGTTTCCAAAGAAATTGCTTTTCTTTTCTTTGATTCTGACATTTCGAAATATTTCGAAAAACAAAAACAAAAATATTTCTATTAAAATTTACAAAATCTACGTTATGTAATGCTACAAAGAACCTACGTCGATTATTGCAATGCGCCACACTGAAACAACGTCAAATCATGTAAACAACAACTAAATTATGCGATTGACGCGCAAAACTGTTATAACAGACACGCCCGCAGCTCGGGAATACGTAACGAGTCGCCGTCAGTCACCAATCGAATGATTGTCGGGCGTTGGTCTTAAATTGGAATATTTTTTTATGTTAAATGGGGCTTGAAATTGCCGACTTCGTTATATCGAGGCTTCGTTATCAGAGGTAACGTTAACCGAGGTATGCCTGTATATATAAATAACGTGTGGTTTATAAATAATGTGCTTATTTTGCTTCTTAACTGTTATATATTACTGTGTATATATATATATATATATATATATATATATATACATTCATTTAATTGTAGCTTGTTACCGATTATTGGTGTTTTTCATATAAGTATTAGTGTTCATACAAATTTGTAATCAAGTTAACCTAGTTTGGTTATCTTCATTCCATATGGTCTATACATTTTGAGTTAAGATAAAAAGTATAATGCTAAATGATAATGATTTTTCATAAAATTTTACTAATGAAAACATTTTATCTGTAGCAAGATAATTATTAAATCTTAATTTCTGTATAAATTTATATAATAATATTAAATCTTAAAGACTGTACAAATTTATATAATAATATAACGTATTGCATTACACCACGTGGCCGTCAATCCCCTACTTCAATGGGGGGCTTTGAGTGGATTGACAGCCCTTTTCGACGTAATGCCTCATACTTACTCATTTCTGTCTGTACCTATACCAGTTTTGCTATTTTAGTTTATATTTTCAGGTTCATTTTCTTAATTTTTTTTTTTAAAATTAAATATTATTTATTTTCCTAATTTCTTCTATTTTTAGGTTAATTTTCTTAAATTTTTTAATTAATACTTAATTTTTATTTATTTAAATATTATTAGTTTATTTTTTATCGATCTCTTCAGCAAACTGTGATAGGGTACACAAAGCCCAACGAGTAAGTATTCTATATTATTATTATTATTAGCCATATGGTACAAGGAAGCCTGAGGCTTATGCTGCACCAGCCAAAAAAAATTTTCTGAACCACCCCGAGAGAGAGAGAGAGAGAGAGAGAGAGAGAGAGAGAGAGAGAGAGAGAGAGAGAGAGAGAGAGAGAGAGAGAGAGAGAGAGGGAATCACCAAGAAAGAGAAGAATGATAATATCCAGCTCAGGACCCTGGGTGTGCCAAGCCCATACTCACCAGATGTGAGCCCCTGGGGTTAATTGTAATACTACTACTTACATAGTGTTGTACTCCAGTGGAGGCCGTTGAGTAAAAAGGGGGGGTTTTTCCCGCCTTCTATTTGTTAATGTGTTTGTGTAATGCAATATTATTATATAAATTTGTACAGTCTTTAAGATTTAGTATTATTATATAAATTTATACAGAAATTAAGATTTAATAATTATCTTGCTACAGATAAAATGTTTTCATTAGTAAAATGTTATGAAAAATCATTATCATTTAGCATTATACTTTTTATCTTAACTCAAAATGAATAGGCCATATGGAATGAAGATAACCAAACTAGGTTAACTTGATTACAAATTTGTATGAACACTAATACTTATATGAAAAACACCAATAATCGGTAACAATCTACAATTAAATGAATATATACTGGCGCATATAATGTACAATTGGCCTATGGCAAAAATACAATGGCATTAACGCAGCACAGAAGAACTCGCAAATCTAAAAGAATACACATCTAAACGTAATAACCACATTGCACACACACACACAGGGTGATTCACTACCAGTGCGACAAACTTGCAGGAGGTATAGGGGGCACAAAGACGAATCATAATCACATAGCATTGCAAGTTCCGAAATGCCTTCATCATGCGGTAGAGGACGTTGAATGGGAGGTCGCGTGAACAGCGATCCCGCTGGAAGTCAGCATTTGCGAACCGTTTCTGTTGAAGAAGCCAAGTAACAAAAGTCCTCCGGAGTGGATAATCCACGGGCTCAAATGATTGGACGCGTTGCAGATGGTATGAACTCAGTTGGTTTGTTTTCAGTATCCTCCATACAGTGGATTGGGAAATACCCAATCGTTGGCCTATCGCTCGAGTACTCGTACTTGGATTGCCTTCTGCAAGATGTAGGACATTCTCCTCATTGTCCGGCGTCCTCGTTGTTCGCTCTCGATTCATGGTACCTCTCGTGAAACAATCAGTCTCACGTAACCTTTTGTGTGCACGTGCGAAAATTGTATGATGAGGAGCACGCCTGTACGGGAAACGTTCCTGGTACAAGCGCAGAGCGGCCTGTCCGCTACAGTCCGCAGTTCTATACGCAAGGTGCATGTCGGCCAGTTCAATGTTTGAATACTTGTCCATCCTACTGCCTCAGGAACCGATTCGCAAATGCTGACTTCCAGTGGGATTGCTGTTCACGCGACCTCCCATTCAACGTCCTCTACCGCATGATGAAGGCATTTCGGACCCTGCAATGCTATTTGATTCCGATTCATCTTTGTGCTCCTGCAAGTTGTTGCACTGGTAGTGAATCACCCTGTGTGTATATATATATATATATACACACACACACACACACAGGCAATTCTTCTTTACAAGTTCTTGGATTTAAGTGTTCTTTTTTTCAAATATCAAGTGTCAACAGAATCAAAAATATGAACATTAATTGCAATAAATACAGTATTTCAAACCACGCTCGTAGCTGTACAGTAAATTATTACTGTGCATACATTTGTTTTTTCAGGCAGAGATAAGGAGGGAGATCCAACTCTTAAAGAATTTTGGAAAGAATTCCATATTTTAGATGCAATCAAAATAATAAAATGAGCCTGGGACAGAATTATAGAGAACATGAAGGGTGTTTGGAATAAACCATGTCATCAGTTTATTGATAATTTTGAATGATTTCAACAACCAGCAGAGATTGTACAAAATGAAACAGAAGCGATCATTAATATTGCTAACTAATTACAGCTTGAGGTTTCTACAACTGATGCCACTGATCTGCTTCAAACATACAATGGAGAGCTCACAAATGAAGACCTTGAAATTGCAAAATGTGAAGAAGCTGAGGAAGAAGAAGATTTAACAGCGAAACTCTTGTTTGTTCCTTCACTTTCAAGGGGCTTGAAGAAGCTTTTCAACACAGAAAAAGCAACTGAGAATTTTGAGTCACAAGATTCAAATTTCAAGCGTACTAGAAAAGTTGCTACAGATTTTAAAAAATGCTTATGCATGATATTATATGAAATTTATAAAGAAAAGAGAAAACTGTCTTAAAAACAAATGACTCTTGAAGCATTTACAAAGAAGACGACGACACCTTGTGCTTCCAACAAACCAACAAGTGCTGAGCCAACAATAAGTGAAGTACCATCTACGAGTGTGCATTTAGTAAATGATGATGAAGAATAAACATTCTTTAACGTTTATGTGACATAAATTTCTTTATTATTATACTTTCTTGATTTTAAAGGCTATGTTTTCATTTCTTTGGATAATTAAATCATTGTTTAAGCATAAACAATTGTTTTGTTGACCTTTATTTAACATTACTGTGGTCATATTTCATTGTTGAGAACATAACCCCTGTTTTTAATATTACTTCTATGTTTATAGTATATAGACGTAATATGGGAAAATATTCCCGCTTTACGAGCGCATGCTAGGAACAAATTAACTCAAAGTTGGAAACTATGTGTATATTTATTTTTGGTAAAAGTTGAAGAACACTAAACTGGTATTAAAATAATGAGATATTTGGTTGCTACTTGAGAGTTTGAATTTTTTTCATTTCCTCTTAAAATATTCAAGTATGAATTTTTCCAGTCTGTTTCTGAGAGAGAGAGCTGCAGGTCAGTGGCATGTTTATGAATGATTTTCACAATCTCAAATACTAGGTAAACTTCAGGTTGAAGAATCCATAGATATTGGAGATGAGAAAAGAAATTTTTTTCCCTTTTGCTTAAAGTTAGATGATTTTTTTTTTTAATTATTAGAAACAGTTTTTTTTTTTTTTTTTTTTTAATCATATTAAATTCATTATAAGGTGTTCCTATGCCTATAACAGTTTTGGGCTAAAAAAAAAAAAAAAACAGTTTCAATTATTTGATATTTTTATATGGTATTTTCTAGTATACTTGATCTGTAAAACCATTGAAAATCCATTGAATTATTTTGTTTTTTTTAAACAACTATTTTTAGGCAGTAGAGGAACCAGTTGTTGAAAAGAAACCAGAATCTGAACAGCCACTTGATCTTGGCTTCCCAGATGAAGACGACGATAGTTCTCATCATGAAGGTAGTGATTATTATTTCTATCATTGTCTAAAATTATCATTTTCAATTAATTTTGCACCTGGCAACCTGATGTCCGGGATACACCAGGGTGTCTAGATGGTTAACTGAATGATAATTTAAAACTATCATTCTCATTAGAATTATATTAGTGTGAATTTTAATATTCCTTAGGTGTAGTTGTTCAGAAGTGAATAACCATACCGTTGGAATACTTTAGAATAACCTTCCGCACATCATCACTAATTAATTTCTAACTAAAGAATTAAAAAATCGTGGTGCCATAAAGAATTAATTTCTTTTCAGTCGTGCTTGTGTAAAAATTATGTTGTGCACCTGTTCCTGTGTAAATTGGTATTATTCATTTAAAGTTGTTGTGTTTGTCCATTCTATAAAAATTTTTATAGTCATTTTCAAGCTGGCAGAGAACCAAATTATTAGTAAAATCTGCAGATATAAAAAAACGATGATGGTTTACTATATGGTAAGGTAGATATAACATAACAGTTTATTTTCATTCTTTGTTGGAATGCTGTTTGGCAAAAGAAAAAAAAAACCAGCAGTTAGCATTGCTAACATGGAAGCCACTGCATTCAAGTACATTCTGTCAGGAAAATAAGCATGTTGTAAGAATTTTTCACATAATGATGGATGGCATTTTACTCCACGCATATGGTCCTCTTGCAATGTCATTTTAAGTCAGCTTTTATAGAGTCTGATTCAAGGTTACGAACTGTGCATACAAAGAATTTTGTGCTCCTGGGAATAAGCTTTTTGGAAAATATTGTCATCTTTTTGACTTACATTAAATTGTCTGCAATATAAATAGTTTAATAGTCTTAGTCACATTTGTTAGCTTATTTTTAAATTTAGCTGGAGATTTTGTAAGTTACGACTTAATACACATAGAACTTTGTATTGGTGATTTGGTGTGAATATCGTATCTCGTAACTTTATACTTAGTGCAGTAGGAAATTCTGGTGTTTTTAATTGTTTTAATTGTGCTAACTGTGGTAAATACGTGATTTAAAAGTTCGAATCACATAGGTTGGCATTAGTTGGATAATTTTATTATCTATTATAATTAACTTATAGCTTTACAAACATAATGGTACAATCAGTTCTGCTATAACATGGTACGAGTGTTCCTAAAAATCTCTGCGTTATGGTATTTCGCACATCATTAAAAACAACAGGGCTTATGGAAAAAATAGGGATGGGGCAGAGTGCTAAAATTGCTAACACAGGTTTAAACATCTTAAATTTCTAATAAATTAATCAATATTGCAGTAAATATAGCACTTTACCTTGACATGGTACCTTGTATTGGTCGGAGACTATGTACATTTACATACATGGCTTAATTAATACTGTAATATATGCATACTAATTGATATTTCTGTTCGCTGACTTTTTTTTTATTATTTTTTTTTATTATAAAATTTAAAACAGTAAAAAAGATAAGCAATCAATAACGATGAATATGGCACGCACAAATTGCACAAGTGAGACATAGAGTAACAAGTTTACGAAGCTTAAAAAATAGGAATGAAAGAGAAGATTCTGAAAATTTATTTAAGTTTTTTTATATGATTGAAGATTTCATGGAAGGGGAAACACATTTCACCATAATAACGTAAAAACCCACAGAATTCCAGCTATCTGTATTATCGCAAATGCGATAAGATCGTGTTTGCTGCCTGTTGAGGTGCCTCCGTAGCCAGGTGGGAAGGAGCAACAGTGCATAGCACACGCTTCTTGATTAGACCGGGGTTCGAGCCCGTCACCACCAAATACGGAGGATGCGGAAAGGTCAGGGAATGACCACCGCATATTCCCGCAGCAATATGGCCTTAGTTGCTAATGCTCCTAAAAACCAAAACAACAAAAACAGCTAGTTGATGATAGATTGCATAACAGAAAAAAACCCAATAAACTGGGAACTGCAAATTGTTTTTATTATTTTATGGTAGTGACCTCCAGGAATGTGCTCCTCTGCTCATGCTATCACACCTCATGAAATTTCTCTTCAAACAGAAAAATGTTATCTCCTGAAAACATGAGTCAGCCTACAATATCATCTGTTATCTTGTGAATACAGCAAATGACAACAGTGTGTCTCCAACCAGTACAACTACAGTAAATGGGAAATATAGCTCTCACACATTTGACATTTTTTATGCTCCGTAAACTTGTATGTATTGCTGTGCGGGTTCCTAAATTCAGCTTGGTGCTGGGTTTTGTGTTCATCTTGGTGTTATTTGCAGATGAAATCGCACATGAGCCCACGTGAAAATCGTATTATACTCACATTGTTCCCTAATATATCAGTTGTGCTGGAGCAAATTTGCATTACTAAAATGCATATTATAGCAGAACTGACTGTAAAATGTAATGCACATAATGTAAACTTGATAGCGTAATACGTATAATGTAAACTTGATAGCGTAATACAGTCAGTCCTCGTATAACACGTGTTTACACTACATGAATTCGATCATACACGATTTATAAAAAGGGGAACAATATCGTATATAACACGAACTGAATTCGCTTATGCACGATTTGCCTTTGTGTTTACAAGAAATGGCAGTCGAACGCGGAATCACCCCAACTGAACACAACACGATAGGAATGAAGAGAAGATTCTGAAAATGTATTTATGTTTTTTATATCAGTGAAGGGGAAACACATTTCACCATAATAACGTAAAAACCCACACAATTCCAGCTATCGGTATTATCGCAAATGCAATTAGATCGCGTTTACTACCAGTTTATAACAGATTCCACTAGCAGGAACGCAACTGGAAATTGTTTTTGTTTTATGCTAGCAACCCCCAGAAATGTGCTTTAGTAAAATGTGAGCTAGTGAGGTGTTCATAGTGTATCTCTGCATTTACAGTTGTTTATTCAGTTGCTACACGCGTGCAGCTTTGTTTGTGTATCAAGCGTGCCTCCTCATTTTGTAATTGTGCTTTATTCCCTAAAAATGAGTAAAATACTTAAGGTGTGAAAAGGAAGTGTCCTGGTGAGGACACTACAGATTCAGAGAGAAAAAGAAAAGCAATATCGATACACAGAGGCGGACTGGGTCAAAGCATACATGTTTCAAGGCTATTGGCCTATCATCAGTAGGCCAATAGCCTTGAAACATGTCTGGGTGGTGGTGGTACTCACTGAGAATAAGTAACAATAGTCTTCTCTATTAGTGAAGCATTACTTATTCGAGGTAGTGCAATATCATGGCAACTCGTCGTGAAGGCAGAGCACAATATGCAAAATAGCAAATGATGCCTACAACAACTACTTTGTAGTTTCTTAAGAGTTGTCTATGGTGTATCTACACACCGATATTATATAGATATTAAACTCTTAATGTATTATGCCTTGTGCATTTAGTTATTTTAAATATTGTCATATACACCTTTTGGCATCCCTCATATTGTGTGATTATCTTCACAACTGGGTCGTCATGTCTGCAATACCAGGGTACCCGCCCACCCACTGATGATAGGCCAATAGCCTTGAAATATGTCTGGGTGGTGGTACTCACTGAGAATAAGTAACAATAGTCTTCTCTATTAGTGAAGCGTTACTTATTCGAGGTAGTGCAATATCATGGCAACTCGTCGTGAAGGCAGAGCACAATATGAGAAAGAGCAAATGATGCCTACAACAACTACTTTGTAGTTTCTTAAGAGTTGTCTATGGTGTATCTACACACCAATATTATATAAAAAATTTCATATAGAGAATATGAAGAATTCTATATTATATTATTTTATATAAAACATAGTTTTTCACTTTCTTATTAAAGAAAGTGAAAAGTTCTTCATATAAAGGTGAAGTAATTAGTCAAAATTTCAGTCATAAAAAAGAAAGTAAACTTGAATTTTGTTATTCACCATTAAGTGTAAGAATTGGCATTTTTATTGTTGATTTTTTTAATAAATAATCTGCCACTTTCATTATGAGGCAAGCAAGTGCACAACATGCAGTTGTTTATTAATCTTTAAAATTGGAAGCAAGATTGCAATTTCATAAAAACGGCCAGTGACTAAAGAAAATTCTCTCCAATTTATTGGAAACAAGAGTACAGGGTTTTGGCTGATATTGCCTAAATATTGGACAGAAATATGAGATGGACTAACCTTTTTTCTCTAGTTTAAAAATGCAGATTAACATAACATAAAAATTAACATATATTGCTAATAACATCCTTCTGTATTCATTAAATTTAGCAGTCAAATCAATCAAGAAATAAAGTGCTAATGTAGTGCTGTTGCCATTGCATTACAGTTAGACATTGAAAACTGTAATGGAGTGCAAATAACATCCTCTTACAGTAAACTCTTTAAAATCTGGCACATGTTGCAATCTGGAAGTGTTAAGAAAGAAAGCCAGCACTCATATCACTGATCACATTTATTTTTAAGAATCCATGCAAAAAAAAGGTGACACTTCTGTCTTTACAAGATGCTTGCAGGACTGTCTTATCCTTTAATCTGTGTTTGTGATCAGTAGGATTTAAACTGCATAGATAACACAATGATCTTAATTCTTACAGCAGAACAAGCTTGCTTTTGTAACAAGTTTCCCTGGTATTGCACTACTTTCAAAGAGATTGCCTCCCCAAAGATTAATCAGCTATTTGTTTAAAAAATGAGACTGCTGTGACAGCCTGTTTCAGAACTAACTGTTCCCTCATCAGATAGCAGTGGTCTCTAGTGACAACACACAGACAAAACAAGTATAAAGAATTGTTCCATGTTTTGTCTGAATTTGAAATAGTAAATTTAAAATTAATTTAAAGTGCCTGTATATTTTGTTAAATAAAATAAAAATTTCTGTATTATTTACCATGCCTCTATTTAAAAAAAAAAATAAAATAATAATAATGAAACAATACTGGCATCGGTTTAAACATTTTGCATTTTCAAAAGTTGCTTTCAGCTGTTCAAAATTAGTTTGATACTTAGAAAGATAAATGTTATGATATTTTATTATTAAATGGCAGTGATAGTAAAGTGATTGGCTTACAAATGTCCTTTATGTAAAAAAAAAAGAAAAAAAAAAATTCTTTACAGCTTTTTCCCCAACCCCACCAGGACAAATGGCAGCAGCAGCAAATGCTGGTTATGAAATTCCTGCTAGATTAAGAACTTTGCATAACTTAGTAATTCAGTATGCATCACAAGGGAGATATGAAGTAGCAGTTCCATTGTGTAAGCAAGCGCTGGAGGACTTAGAGAAAACCAGTGGTCGTGATCATCCTGATGTTGCAACTATGTTGAACATCTTGGCTCTTGTTTATAGGTAGGTTTACTAAATTTATGTTTACTGTAATTTTGTTATTTGTTGTGTAACTTAAGCAAGCAGATTGTCTGTTTTAATTTATTTTAATTGATTATAAAGTTGATTTGAATTTGTGATACTGTTTTTTGATACAGCTTGAATTATGAATTGCTTAGAATCAGCATTATTAGGGATTCATCCAGAAGTAAATAGACAGCTTTCTGTATACTAAGATCCATCTTACATTAGCAGACTGTTATTATATCTGCAGTGGATCAGTTGATTATAAAGTTGATTTGAATTTGTGATACTGTTTTTTGATACAGCTTGAATTATGAATTGCTTAGAATCAGCATTATTAGGGATTCATCCAGAAGTAAATAGACAGCTTTCTGTATACTAAGATCCATCTTACATTAGCAGACTGTTATTATATCTGCAGTGGATCAGTTGATTATAAAGTTGATTTGAATTTGTGATACTGTTTTTTGATACAGCTTGAATTATGAATTGCTTAGAATCAGCATTATTAGGGATTCATCCAGAAGTAAATAGACAGCTTTCTATATACTAAGATCCATCTTTCTATATACTAAGATCCATCTTACATTAGCAGACTGTTATTATATCTGCAGTGGATCTGTTCAACTTTCCGTAGACATCCTTGGCTCTGTATAAACAAGACAATGATCAAAATAAGCAGTGAATACTGCTTCACCGACTCTACGCTCCTAGGACTACAAAAATATTAAAAAAAATTTTATTTTTTTAATCATATGTACATTCTCAAAAATGTTCTTGAATGTGTGCATTCGTCCACTATCTTATCCTCAGTGTTGTAGCTACAAATTCATATTTTAGAGATCTGTACAAGGAATCATGTTTGATATTAAGAGCAATATGACATTAAGGGCAAGCTACTGATCTGGATAAAGGGATAGTTCAGTGGGATAAGCCAGAGAGTGGTTATTAATGGACACTGCCCTTCTTGGACTAATGCTATTATTAGAGTCCCCAAGGCTTCAGTGCTTGGACCATTGTTGCTTTCTGTATTTGTTAATGATATTGATGAAGGTAAAAAAAGGTAAACTGCAGCCATTATCAACCCACTGCAGGATGGACACCTCAACAATTCATGCTGAGGGAAATGGACCATAATCTGCCACGTTGGTCCAGTGCGGGTTGGCAGATCGACCATATTCAGCAGTCAGGGGCTTGAACCCCGGTCTACTCAAAGAGCATGTGCAGTAGCACATGCTCTTTGAGTAGACCGGGTGCCAGGTGCTACTCCCGCTCTGACCACTCGGCTACGGAGGCCTACTACTGATCGCACCGTTATGAACAATTGCCAACAGTTTGTAATGGTCATATAAATATTTAATAATTCACTTCTTGAAAATGGAAAACTACAAGCAGATTCATGTTAAGGATGAGTAGCTCTATACACACAGTATTTTTCTTTGACATTTGATTAGACTTGTGCTGTATACTAAAGATTCTGTGATAATAAAAGAAGAGGTAAACCATAACTGGCAAGTATATTCATTATTCCAATTTAATGGCATTTATATTAATATATAAAATAAGTTATTGTACTACTGCATTCAGCGTTACTACTTTACTTAGTTACTTACCTTTTTTATCAGGCTGCAGTGCGTAGCACACGCTTCTTGATTAGACCAGGGTTCAAGCCCGTGACCACCAAATACGGAGGATGCAGAAAGGTCAGGGAATGACTACCGCATATCCCCGGAGCAATATGGCCTTAGTTGCTAATGCTCCTAAAAACCAAATAACAACAACATATTTTATCAAGTTTTGGTAACGTATAATAATGTGATTGACTTTTAATTGTTGTCCGGCTACAGTTGATCCCTTTGATTATAATCCCAGAACACAGCCAATGCCATAATGCGCCACACAGTACATCCGACCCGAAGCGGTCGGATGATCCAATCGGTTCAGGTCCGTGCCAATTCAGATCGGCGTGGTGTGCTCGCCAATTTTTCAAAAATTCAAAAATCACCAGCATACATAATTAAATTACATTAATAATTTCAAGCATGAATTTTTTTAAATCGTGCAATTTTCTCATCTACAACACATTATTCATGGGTTGTGTTTGGGTAGCTAAGAATAGAAACAGGTGCATGTATACTTGCGTGTACACCAATGCTAGGAGTTTGGTAAATAAATTTGATGAATTTGAGGTATTGTTCAAAGCATCAAAGGCGGATATTGTTTGGATATCAGAGACGTGGTGTCACACAGATATAAGGAATGCAGAACTGGAATTTGGGGAGTACAACATCTACAGAAAAGATAGACAGGATAGGAAGGGAGGAGGGGTTATGCTATTAGTTAAGAAACACATAAAACCCAAGGAAGTGAAGCCAGTCGACATCGCTGGACAGTGCAGTGTCGAGTCAGTTTGGTGTGACATAAGCATTGGGAGATCAAAATTGAGAGTAGGAGTGCGCTCTAGGCCTAATGACTCTGATGAGTATAATAAGAAACTGTACAGGAAAATAGAGTGGACCAGTAAATCAGAGAGTCTTATAATGGGGAAATTTTAATTTCCCAGATATTGACTGGAATTGTGGGTTGGTCACTCGCACACTAGCAAGGCTTTTGTGGATGTATTGGATGATTGTTTTCTACATCAGCATGTTCAGGAGGCAACTAGAGAGAGTAATACTCTGGATTTGATTATCAGTAGTGATTCTTCATGTATTAAGAATCTGCAGATACAGGAACCATTAGGTGGCAGTGATCACAGTATGTTGAAGTGGGATTTACTCAAAGAGGTAACTACCATCAGGGGTAAAGGGAAAGGTTATTGCTTTCGTAAAGGCGACTATGATGGTCTGAGACAGTATTTAAACTCTATACAGTGGGACCAACTGATGATGTTACAACAGCAAATTCAAAATGGTAAACATTCAAAGAACTTATCTTGGAAGCTACTAGGTTTTACATACCAACTAAGAAATATTGTTCAAGGTTTAGGCCTAAATGGATGTCTGATGAACTAATCAGACATATGGCAGAGATGAAAAATGCATAGGATACATAAATTAACACGTGACACAGAAGCCTATGATAGATATAAGTTGATCTGTAACCAAGTTACACAGGAGGTTAGGCAGATGAAGGCAGATTACGAGAAATCATTGGCAAGGGATGCAAAGAAAAACAGCAAAGAATTCTTTACTTATGTGAACTCTAGAAGGAAGGGGATGAATCAGATTGGTCCACTTGATATCGATGGTTCAACTGTTGATGATCCTGCTCAGGTAGCTAACAAACAAAATGAATATTTTGCATCGACATTCATACATGAGGAATTATTCAGCGAGGGGAATGCCAGAGGTGTATTCAACTCTGGCAGTAAGCTAGATAATCTTGTAATAACTGAGAGTAAAGTGGAGGAGAGATTGTTGAAGATAAACACAAGAAAGGCACCCGGTGGTGGACGGGATCTATCCAGGTGTATTAAAGGAGGCAGCAAAGGAAGTAAGCATATCCTTAGCCATAATTATGAGAGCTTCCTTGGACTCAGGGGAGGTACCCATAGACTGGAGATGTGCAAATGTGACCCCAATTCACAAAGGAGGATCAAAGGCTGACACAAGTAATTGTAGACCTGTGAGTTTAACTTCTATTCCAGGAAAATTAATGGAGGCACTGGTTAAAGAAGCACTGAAGTCTTGTCTAGATGATCCTGTAGTGCTTCTTTAATGGAGGCACTGGTTAAAGAAGCACTGCGGGATCATCTAGACAAGACTTCAGTTATAGCTCGGACACAGCATGGTTTTGTTAAGGTGAAGTCTTGCCTGACCAATTTGATTGGATACTATGATGCAGTCACAAAAGAACTGGATGCAGGGAATAACTTTGATATTGTATACTTGGATCTTAGAAAGGCTTTTGATACTGTTGCACATGGAAGACTGCTGCACAAATTGGAGCAGTGTGGCATTGGAGGCAAAAATGCTGCTATGGATAAAGGGGTGGTTGAGGGGTAGAAGACAGATAGTGGTAATCAATAAACACTGCTCATCGTGGACTAATGTTATTAGTGGAGTCCCTCAGGGTTAAGTGTTGGGTCCATTATTGTTTTCTGTATTTATAAATAATATTGATGATGGTATATCAAGTTTAATGTCCTAGTTGGCAGACGATACAAAGGTTGGCAGGGTTGTTAAGGACACTACTGATGCTATGCTGCTGCAACAGGATCTGGAAAGGTTGAGCCAATGGGCTGAGAGGTGGCAAATGAAGTTTAACATTGACAAATGTAAAGTACTACATATGGGAAACAGCAATCCCAGAGCAATGTATCAATGTACTGCACTGACAGTGGTAGAGAATGAAAAGGACCTGGGGGTAATTGTGCAGGCAGATATGAAGTTCTCTGAGCAGTGTAGACGGGCTGCAAGAGTAGCTCATGGTGTCTTGTCAATAATATACAGGAATTTTTCTAGCAGGGATAAGGAGGTGATTATTCCCTTGTAAAAGGCAATGGTCAGGCCACACCTTGAGTACTGTATACAGGTCTGGAGGCCTCATTTCAAGAAGGATGTAGAGCTGCTGGAATTAGTACAGAGAAGGGCAACAAGATTAGTGAATGGAACAAAGGGTTGCTCTTACGAAGAAAGGCTTAAGTTTTGTAAATAACAGTGTCTGGAGACTAGGCATTGGCGAGGTGATCTGATAGAGGTGTAAAGCCTTGAATGGTTTGAGCATGCTCAATGCTGATGGGATTCTTCCTCTTGCTCAGAATAATCACCTGAGAGGGCATAAATTCAAATTGAAGAAAGACAGATATAGGATAGATGTGCAGAAATTTGCCTTTAGCCAGCGGATAGTTGGTTGGTGGAACAAACTTCCATCCCTTTTTGTGGAAGTTGATAGCCTAAATATATTTAAGGCTCAGGTGGACAGGTATTTCGAATGAACGGAGGGGTGAAGTGGAGGTTTTTTTTTTTTTTTTTTTGGCTGATGCTGCTTAATCTTGCTTTCTTGCATCCTATGCCTTTACTAATGCTAATTATTCTTTTTTTGTTTTGCGTTATTCCCCATCTTACCACTTCCCATATTAAAATATGAGGAGGAAAAGACGCGTAAGAACTAAGGAATCGGAAATGTTTGACTTTCGGTTTTTAATGGATATGCACGTTTTGAGGTCCATAGAGGTCAATAGGACAGTTTTTGAAATATCTGCCTGTCTGTCCTAGTGGTACATTGGGCCAAGGTGGGGAGTTGAATACAAGAGTGCCCAGGGCCTATGAAAACCTTAATGCAACCCTGTCTGGCTAAGGTCCATGGTCTGCTGTCCACTGTTTTCCATTTGTTGCCTTGCATAGGCTTTTGCTGTTAGGCCAATGACTGCTTCTGCTCAATCTACTGTATGTCACTCTTGGAACACCTTAACTACAATATTCTGTGTACAATCCACAAGATTCACAGTGTCTGTAATACTGCCACTCTTCAACTGGTACCTGATAATCATCCCTTTTTTTGAAGTTCATCAGGTCAAGTTCCTTACCCATGTTATACAATTCAAGGAAGCCTTGGGCTTTTGTATCAGCCAAAAAAGAAAATTAGGTGCAAGGGAGCATTTTTCACTCCATATGGGTGCAGATCCAGCTGAGCTTTGAATTTTTCCAACTTGTCAGCCTTAACTAACAGTGGGGCTAATTTATTCCAATACAGCTTGCTGGCTAAAATAAAACTCCCTGCACTTCTTTTCCCATAATTTTAATTTGTTCCCCAGTTCTGGTATCATTTATAACTGAAATTTCCACCCTCATTCAGTTTACTTTCCCATCTCAGAGCCACCTTGGAAGAGGCTCTGAGACGGGAGAGTAAATTGAATGAAGGTGAAAATACAGGGTATATATACTGCTACATTAAACTTCCAGCAAGGCAACCATAACATTATCATCAGAAATGAAAAGCTGACGCTTGCACATGTTAGGTCCTTTCTTTTTTTTTCTTTTGCCTCTTCTGTTTCTCCTTCTCCAGCACCTTCTTTACCGTTAACAGCAGTGCTCTGTTTGGTCAGCTCCTCCTGATTTATTTGCTGGTGCTGTTCTGATTTATTTGCTGGTGCTGTTCTGATTTATTTGCTGGTGCTGCTGTTTCTTGTGTGCTTGATGCTTGTTCAGAATATCCTGATCCTCCCATTTGCCATATAAATCCTCTTTGGATGGATAATTATAATCACCTTCTTGGTGGAGAGAGAGAGAGAGAGAGAGAGAGAGAGAGAGAGAGAGAGAGAGAGAGAGAGAGAGAGAGAGAGAGTGTGTGTGTGTGTGTGTGTGAGTGTTCAAAAGAGATTGTCTTATACAGTTTCCAAGCTGTGTAGCCTGCATATGCAAAGTCTTTCCAATTATTGGCATCCCTTGCTGATTTCACCAAGCATGATGCCTGTGTTTTAACCTTTTCAAGAAGCTTGATGTTTTTTATTTTATTTTTTTACTTGGGCATAATATTCCAAGTGTGGTCTTACAATTGTCTTGTACAGTGAAATTCCCTCTCTCCATGACTGATAAATTTTTAATAAATCTTCAAAAGAATAACATGGGTCCTGCTTGCCACCTGTCTTCTGCATGGAGAGCTGCTTTTCTGCATGGATCACTACTCCCTGATATCTCTCCTCATTTACTCTCTCTCTCTCTCTCTCTAGCTCAACTCCTAATGAAATATTTTTTTTCCAAAGTCTAAAAACCTTGCATTTTGGCAGCATTAAAGTATAACTGCCACTTTTGTGACCATTCTTAAAACCTATCCAAGTCATTCTGAAGGATTTGCTGGTCATTAACCACTCTCTTGATCTTGTCTTCAAATTTTGACATCCCTCCAGTGTTATATGTATTCACATCAATATCATTAAGAAAATCAGAGATAACAACAGTCCCAGCACTGACACTTGAAGGACTTCACCTTTAACACTAGCTCCACCTGAAGAGTTACCATTAATTGCAATCCTCTGCCTCCTGTTCTTCACCTGTCCTTTGAATCTTCCAAGGTTCTTTCCCTTGATATCTTTCTAATAACCAATAATGTTACAGTTGATACAGTAACATTGTTGGTTATTAGACAGCAGTAAAAATTGTCTCCTGTGGGACAATTAAATGCTTGGTGCCTCTGTAGCCAGGTGGGCAGGAGCAGCAGTGCATAGCACACGCTTCTTGATTAGACCGGGGTTTGAGCCCGTGACCACAAAATACGGCGGATGTGGAAAGGATGGGGAATGACCATCGCATATCCCCGGAGCAATATGGCCTTAGTTGCTAATGCTCCTAAAAACCAAAACAACAACATATGTTAGCTTACGCTGAAGTGACTTTTTATTCATTTTTTATTTTTCATTCATTAAGTTCACTTTTTAAATAAAATATAGAAACAAGACTTGGCTCTAAAAAAATAAAAAAGCTCCTAAAAAAACCCCAAATAATAAATAATAATTAAATGCTTTGCTAAAGTCCAAAAAAACAGTGTCAAAACTACTTCCTGTGTTCAACTCATGAGTGGCTCTTTCAAAATAGCTAATCATATTAGTTAAACAAGATTTTCTCTTTACAGAACTATTCTGTTTTCCTTCAGAATACCACATCTATCTATATTCCAGTGTATTGCATTTTTAATCATTGTTTCCATGATTTTTCATACTGCTGGAATTAAACTGACTTGTCCATAGTTACCAGCTTTGCTCTTAGAACTGCCTTTATGGATTGGTTAATCATTTGCACTTCTTCAATCCAAAGGTACTTACCCCTGAATCTAGTGTTGCCATCATAATTAATCTTAATAATATGATGTCATCTCTGTTAAAATTATGGGATATATTTCCATCAACACTGGGAACCTTACTTACTTTTAGATTTCAAAAGTTTTTTATCTCTTTGTACAGATTCTCTTCTTTGCAAAGATTCCTTCATCTGTAAAGATTGATGCAAATTACCTGTTAAATTCATCAGTAACATCAGCTGAGTTATTTATGATTTTTCTTTATCCATTACATTGTGGTCCAATCTGATTTGTTCTTTTTTTCTTTGTATTCATATGCATGAAACACCTTATCCCTGTTTTTTACTCTCCAGTGATTTCTCATAATTAGTCTTTGCTAGCATAACCCTTTTTGCAGTACTGTTACAGATTAACTTATAGCTATTATACAGTTATCAGTAATTTTCATTTCCCTATAATTCATCTGGGCCATCTTTATCTGTTCTATTAAATTGGCCATTTCCATATTCAACCACATAGGGATCCTCCTTTTGCTATATTTTCTTACTGTGCATTTGTGACTTCTCCAAGTACTTCTTTAAAGGTATTCCACAATTCCCTTTATTTGTCCTACTATCATTGTCCCTTTTCCTGAAATCAAAACCTGTTTCTTTACCTTTAACAACTGCATTGTCTTTCTTCATCACCCATTTAAGGGCTCCTGTTCTCCAGTCCTGTGATGCTGTGCAGATAATGTGTGATTACTAGATCTAGATTTTTCTTTCTCTAGTTCTTTCCTCAAAATCTTGATATAAATTAACAGTTGTGTAAATTATTTAAAAATTGTCCTCCATCGTGAGTTCCCCTCCCACTTGCTCTAATCAGTGAGGGGCAAATTGAAATAAATAAATGATCTTTATAGATACTGGTAATCTCCCATAAGAAGCCACTCACATGTTTACCCATTTTGTCTGCATATGGAGGCTCTTGTAATACCTTTTCAAAATTCTAATTTTATATCATATCCATACTCTTTTCCCTTTTCTTCCAGTTTATCTGACACCATATAGACTATGTTAATGTGCCTAAGTTCAGAGCCTGGAATTCTTTTGTTGCACCCAAGCTGTTTTGATAAGAAGCACAATATCCTCCCTCACCACTACTACCATCTAACCTTCCTATTTGCCTTTCTTTGCTAAATATGTTATACATGCCATAGTGAAAGTTATTGTTCTCTTTCTGGGTTACACCAAGTTTCTATTAGCCCTGTTATGTCAGTGTTATTTAACCAAACTAGGGGTTCAAACTTGCCCGTTTTATTGACAATACTCCTAATGTTTCTGTACACAAGTGGTCTTATGTTGTTTACTACTGTGACATATCCTTTGAAATTATGTATGTTTATTTCCCCCATATTAACATCCTGTTCATTTATAACATCGTTGCCCTTTGCACATTTTCCAAATATATACATTTGGGACTTCTGTGACCACTTTAAAGATTTTCTGTAGTTCTTTGTATTTGTCCTCTCTTTGGCTTTTGAGGCCTCATACAAGAATTCTTAATGTGCACAAGTGTAACTTTGACCCATAACATCAGATAAACACATGTATCCTCCCCCCAACAGCAACTTTATATTGTCTTGAATTAATCCACATAGCTTTCAGTATTTAGTCCCTTCTGTTGTGCCTGGGCCAAATTGCAGACTGGAAATTAGTGAAATAATGAGCATTTAACTTGCATGGAGTGTAATTTATCTTTAATTTCTTAAAGAACTGCAGATTTTTAAGAAATTAAAGAATATGATGGTTACTTTAAGAAATAAAAGACATAGGTGACCACCCAGGTGTGAACAAATGTAAGCAGGGGTCGAGGTGTGGCACCCACACCACATGGAGGAATGTTCCCCTCTGTGTTACCAGGTAATACCAGATGGTAGATGACTCTCATCAACCAGTGCAATACCACCACTTTGCTTATTGGAAGCTTGAGGTGGTGGAACTCATGTTTAGTCTCCAGACCTAAGTTCTGGTCAACCCTCACCCATATCTTCCATTATGCAGTATGATTGATGTCTTTTGAGGTTATGATGAACACCATGGTGAGGTCCAAACTTCCTTACATTTCAAGGGTGCAGCTCTAAAATGGTGTTTGCAGGCTGGCCGCTAGTTAGTACACTGGACCGAACCTATTGGTAACTCTTTAGGAGGCTTCCATATAAGCTACTGTATCATATTGCTGCTTCTATTTTGCCAGATAGTGACTGGAGGGAGTCTGAGTAGTGTGTATGCGTGGAGCATTGTCGAGGCCATGTTTGGCCTTGTATTTTTGCACATTATAAGAATCTACCCACATCAAAGATCTGGGTAGATTCTTACCATGTGCAAAAATTTCATTACTTCATACAGCATGCCCCCCCCCACCTTTTCTTACTATTGAATACACCACGAATTGTCAAACTAATAGAGCAAACTTATCTGCGAAAAGATCTAAACCTTCCAAACACTTCCTAGTTCATTTCACAAATATACGTGGTCTCAGTTCTAATCTGTGATGTCCATTTCCACTTACAGTCTCTGCCAAACCCCATATACTTTTTCTGACAGAATCTCAGTTATCGATTGATTCAACCACTGCTCATCTCAGTTGCCCAAATTATTCGCTGTACGATTCCTTTCGCCTCAAAGGTTGTACTTGTGCATATGTCCATTCTGATATTCCCTGTCAGAGACTTGGTAATTTGGAATCTCCTCTTTTCGATCTACTCTGGCTTAAAATCTCTCTACCTCTTTCTTTCTAATCTGTTAGTAATGACCCTTGTGAACAACTTGTAGATGTGGGATAACAAGCTAATTGTTCTATAATTTCCAGTTTCTGATTTATCTCCTTTCTTATGTAGCAAAACTATGATTGCATTATTCCACACCTTTTCTAATGTATTTTGTGAAGTCTTGCCAGTTTTTGTGTCATGTCTCTTCCTCCCAATTTTAACAAGTCTACAGTAACTTCATCTTTCATCATTTTAACAAGTCTACAGTAACTTCATCCCCCAGAGCTTTCTGATTCTTCATTTTATTCAATGTGTGTTCTACCTCATCAGGAAGGATATCAGGTATGTTGTGTGTTACTAATTTGCGATCCATCTTCCCCACTGCTGGCATCATTCCCTCGCTCCTTGTATAACTCTTTATAGTAGTCTTCTACTATTTGAATTATTCCTTCTCTTGCTATTCACAAGTACACCATCGCTATTCTTCAGTTTCAGTATCCTTTGTCTTTCTGTGTTACTGCTCATGGCTGCTGATTTAAATCCTTTGTTTTCCCTTAATGCTTGTTCTACTTTTCTTGTGTTAAATCTTCTTATGTCCTCTCTGAGTCTCTTTCTAATGGCTTTGCATAACTCAGTATACTCAAATTTTCTCCCTGTCAGTGTTTTTCTTGCTCTTCAATTGTTGTATTTGGTTCATCATGAGAAGTGTTTCTTGACTGATTTTTTCCTTCTTTAGATTTCTTTTTACCTATAGGTTTCTTGGGCTTTATCACTTTCAGAAAGTTGTAATATTCCTCGTCGATATCTTGGTCCTGAACAGTCTGCAGAAGCTCAAACTTGTTCTTAAGTTCCAGTACATACTGCTTTTTCTCCTCTTCTGTTATCTCAAAGACCTTCGTATTATTTACTCGAGTCAGTTTTTTCCTTTCTTTTCTTACATTCTATATCAAGTGTGCATCTTGCCATTCTGTGATCACTTCCAACAATTACCTTGTTCAGGACAGTAACATCATTCACAATATAACTTCTGTTAGTGAGAATGAAGTCGATTTCATTAGTTGTTAATCCATTTGGGCTCTTCCATGTCCACTTTCTGTTCACCCTTTTCTTGAAAAAAGTGTTCATTACTGACATTCCTTGAGATTCTTCAAATTCCACAAGTCTTTCACCTCTTTCATTTCTTTCACCAATTCCAAAATTTCCTATAGTTCCCCTTTCTGCTCTGTTTTGTCCCTTTCCAACCTTAGCATTGAAGTCCCCCATAATGATAGTGTAGTGAGTTTTCTGTTCATCTAGAAGACTCTCAATTTCGGTGTAAATCTAAACCTTGGTTTTCCAATAAATGTGCTAAGGCTGTTCAAGAGAAAAATTTTGCATATTGTAATTGGCTTGTTTCCAATTCTTCAGTTTCACTTTTTGTCTACACCAAAGCTCGCAACAATTGTAAAACAGTTATTAATCAGTCCAAACTAGATTTTGAACAGGCTAAGAGTAGAAAACTTCTTCTTGCTCTAATGGTAGCCAAAAATTCTGGTCTCTTGCCAAAGCTATTTGCTCGCAACTTTTGCCCATCTCTGCTCTCACCTCTATCAAAACCAGGTGGCTCTATTGTCACTTCAGCCAAGGATAACACTGACCTGCTAGCATCCCATTTTTATTCCAACTCATGGAATAAAAATGGGATGCTCTTGGTATTAATGTATTAATGATCTTGATAAAACACCTCCCACTATTACCAGCATGATTACCCCATTCAATGTCTCCCATGGTCTTCTGTCAAAAGGTTGTCAGAAGGATTTTGACAAATCTTGATGCTAAGAAAGTTCCAGGTCCTGATGGTATTTCTCCACTTGTTCTCAAAACCTGCACTCCTGAACTTACTCCTGTTCTTTGCCGCCTTTTTTCACTTTCTTATTCCAAAGGTTTTTCCTTCTGCTTGGAAATTTGCTCATATCCAGTCAATTCCTAAAGAGGGTGACAAATCCCTCCCATCCAATTATCGTCCCACTTGCAATTACTTCTACTCTTTCTAAAGTAATGGAGAAATCAATTAACTGCAACTTTTAAACTATCTAGAAACCTTCTGTCTGATCAATGATCACCAGTATGGATTCCATCAGTGTCGATCCACTGGTGATATTCTGGCTTATGTTACCCATTTATGGACAAAATCAATGGAGAAGTTTGATGAAACACAAGCAGTTGCTCTAGACATCTCAAAGGCTTTCATCGTGTTTGACATAAAGGTCTTCTAAACAAGCTTCCATCTTATGGGTTGCCAGCTGTTTTTTGTGATTGGTTATCCAGTTTTCTCTCTGACTGCTCACTGAGGGTAATGGTATATGGCTCTCTGTCTTCTAACTTCTCCACTATTGCTGGTGTCCCCCAAGGTTCACTTCTTTCTCCCACTCTTTTCCTCTTGTATATTAATGACCTCTTACACTGACTGGAAATCCTAACCATAGTTTGCCGATGATAGCACATTGCATTCCACTTTCCATTTTGAGAAACCTTGCCCCGGTCAATCAGCTTTAACGTCTCGTATATCCGCTACCAATTCCTTAAATGTCAATCTCCAGGTAATTGTCCAGTGGGGCAAAGGCAACTTGGTTGATTTCAATCCTTCTAAACTCAGTCCTGTCTTATATTTCTCAAAAAGGATTCTTCTGCTCCTATGCTTATCTTTGGTGACACTCCGATTTATAGGCAAGATGATATATCTCTTTTGGGGATTACCCTGACTTCTAATCTCTCTCTCTTGGCACAAGCATATTACAAATATTGCTTCCTCTGCATCTAAAAAATTGGTTTTCTCTTTCGCTCTCAGTGTTACTTTTCTTTCAGATAGCTGTTTATTCTGTACAAATCACAAATCCGCCCTACCAGGAATATTGTTCCCATATATGGGACGGTGCTCCTACACATATGGTGCTCCTACACTTCTCTCAGGTTTCTAGATTCCATTCAGAAGAGGGCAGTTAGGTTAATTAATGACTCCCGTCTAACAGAGTCTCTCCACTCGCTGTCTCAAAGATGTACTGTTTCTGCTGCATGCCTTTTCTATAGATACTTCCATGGGCACTGTTCTTCTGAATTAGCTTCTATAATTCCCGCTCTCTCTTTCAAAACAGTCTGAACGTGTGCCACCACCAGCCAATATCCGTTTGCTAACCATCTTCAAACTCACAGAACCAACTTTTCATCTTCCTCATTTAATTATTGAACTGCTGTTTTCTGGAACAACCTTCCTTCATGTGTATTTCCTGAAAATTTCAGTCTACAGAAGTATAAATCTAATGTCAACAAATATCTTCTTTTGTTTATCTCAACCTCCAGGAAATGCAAGGTATCATGTACTATAGGTTCTAATACTTCTCATGTTTGGGGTTTTCATAAAAAAAAATATATATATATATATATTTTTTTTTTTTTTTTTAGTGTAATATATATATATATATACCCACTCCATGCAGGTTGAAGTACTCATTATTTCACCCGTTTTCAGTTCTTGATATTATGATATTGTTTAGTGCAAATTCACTGCTAAAAGAATATTTAAGAATTGCAGACATACATTTTGACCTAATTTGTTTAACTAAATAAAAAAAAAGATTCAGTGAGAACAGTTGTATTTGTTACCGTAGTGTTACTAACTGCTCGGTGATAAAGAATTACATATGGTTTATTCTGTGATACTTCTTCAAACTGAGGAATTATCCCTCTCCTCTCCCTTTTATAACTAGAAGTATATGCCAAATGACATTCCAAACTGGAATGAATACCATTATATAGAAGCTAAATAGAAATACATATTTCTGTGTATCATGCTTGGCAATGTTTTATGTACAACAATGGAAACTTGGCTACACTATAAACATGAGTGAAGTCATGTTGTAGTATGTGATGTTCAAAGTGCCTTGTGACATGTTCTGGCTTATGCAGCATTAGGTGATACAGTGTTTTGAATGCGAATAACATTTTTTAATCATTATTGAAAAGCAACACACACACACACACACACACAATCATTTTATTGTTCATATTCAGGTATTCTTTAACATATTTATATGGTTGTTTATGAATTTTTTTTTTTCCGATACAATTTATTCAAAAACATAAGGATTGTAATATCAGTTATGTGAAAGGTTTGTAAGGTCATAGATATTATGATATTGTTTAGTGCAAATTCACCATTACTACATCTTTCTCACCGTCCTTTATCTTCTGTACCTTCCTTTAAATAGAAACAAAGAAAGAAATATAGGGGTATTGTGGAATGGCCTTTTCAACAATTAAATTAAATAGGGACTAATGAAGCATGGCGGGGAGGTGCCAGGAAACAAGAGGCTGGATTAGAGACTGCTCATATAATATGATGTCAGCAGTTAAAGAAAGACCGATTTATAATACTTGTTCTGACTCATTAAGCATGTAAACAAGAAAGGGTTTGTAAAGTAGTGCTTGTTTATTAAAATTATTTATAGTGGTGTACAAAATGTATGTGTGAATAGTGTATATCTTGATGATCTGTTATGGTTAACTTACAGTTCCAATCCTTAAATAGTTAAACAAATTTAAAGACATCTTGACCTTAAATTCCTTGTCATAAATCCACTGCACAAGGTATCTGATTTTTCTGTGCCAACAATCCAGAGTTCCCATCATAGTTCCCATGTTTTTTTGTACAAATGGGACAGCAGTACACAAGGTGAATGTTGGACTAAGCAGTGGTCATGCAGAGAGAGAGAGAGAGAGAGAGAGAGAGGGAGAGAGAGAACCTGGTGATGGTAAGCACCAAAAACTTTGAATGTGAAAGTTTATTTGAACTTACACTAGAAAAGTCCTGTTATTTCCACTTCATATAAAACATGACTTGATGATGCAGTTCATAAAAACCTTAGACAAATTTTCAAATATTTATATTGTGAATTCTGTGCTCTTTGAGACAGCTTCATTTTTATGAGTCCTTAGATAAGGAAATTGACTTTAAATAGGTTATTATCATTATAAACTTTTTCTCCTTTATGGGATTTTTTTCTGCCCCATGATGGGTACTGATACCAATTGCATGGGATAGTTGATTGTGCCTGGTTGACGTTATTATTGTTGGTCGAGGAACTTTCTCACTGTCCTGCAGGTGTTCAGTATTGCTGCTTTCTGGAGTTCCATGTAAGTGCTCTCCAAGTTATTATTATTTTTTATATATTTTATAAAATAATAATAAAATAATATTTATATATTATTTTATTATTATTTTATATTTTATATTTTTATAAAACAAATAAAAGTAATATACAGGAGTAATGGCAATTTACAAAAACAAACAATATTATTACAACTATCTGAAATACATAATAAATAAGTATGATGCTGTTTCTTGTATTCTCTATAACTTGACCTGACCATGTGATCATCCCAGATTATAAACAGAAAGTTTAATTTTACATAACAGGAAGCTTTCCCAAAATCTAATTTTCAGTAACCCCAATATAAATTAGAATAATTTTTCGTATAATTTGCCTTTGTGAATGACAAAAAATAATAACAATCAAAATAAATAATATTAAAGTTGTGGATGTCATTAAGGATGGTAGGAGGGGTTACTAGTTGACCCAGAGCAAATTTCAAACACTCTGTGATTTCTGCTCTGTCAACAGCCTGACATAGCCGTGTGGTCAGGAGCCCGAGTGGAGTAGCACACTCTTTGAGTGCACCGGGGTTCAAGCCCGTGACTGCTAAATACGATTAACATTTGTATTGATTGATTTATTATAAAATCCTCTGACCTGATGGTCATGCCGGAATATAAACAAGAAGTGTTTTCTTTGATTTTTCCCATTTAAAATTTCAGCATTCTCCGTTAATTATGACACAAATGGCAAAAATGTAGGATCAACTATGAAATGCTAATAAACCCTTTTTAACTATTCCTAAAGGATAAAATGCCCTTGCTGATGAAAGAGCTACTGTATTTGGGGGGGGGATAAAATGACTATATTTTATTTTATTTTTTTCCTTTAATGTTGTATTGCATGCTAACAAAAATTAGGAAATTCATCTGTTGGAAACTACACTGGAAACTGGAAGAACTGGTATCAAATTGATAATACCACATTGCATATGCGATAAAAAAGAAGTAAGCATCATAATAATTTTTTTTGGATGTATATTTGGATGTATATTTTTTCTGGATGTATATTTGATCTTCTTACAAAATTTTAAGAAAATAGCTCTGGTGGTAGCTATATTATAAACTTTTGAAAACTGGTGCCAAACTTCACTTCAGTCTTTCTTTGTATTTCAGTATTTCCTTTATATGAATTTTATGGAATCACAAAATTTCAGTGAGAAGTTCTTTATTAATTATCACACGAGCCAGAAAAATTCACAACCAAGTGCCAAATGTTGCTACGATTGTGGGTCTGCATTTTTTGTTTGGGATTGCAGAAAGAGTTATATTCTATTTGCGAGGAACTTTCCAGAATAAAACATCTGTGCAAGGATAGAACATTTGGTCAGTTAAAAAGGGCTGTGCTTATTTGCATTCAAGGAATTTCAAACACTAGCATTTGAAATTTATACTGCAGTTTCTAGTAGATAAATTACCTTAAATTTTTGTTAGTAGATAGAATATACACTGAAGGAAGAAAATATAATTTTTCCCCCCCAAAACACAATATATGAGCAGAGTGCATCCCCCTTTCACCCTTGAATAATAGGAACACCCTTGGTGCATTGGATAAACAAAAAAAAAAGGTTGTTATTATTATTGTTTTTAGAAAGGATATCATGTCAGTACAGTGCTTTTCCTGGATGTATCTTCTAACAAAATTTTAAGAAAATATTTTTATCAATAGCTATTTTATAAACCTTTGAAAACTGGTGTTGAAAATACTTTGCAGTCAATCCTGCCTTCTGTGCAAAGAAGAAAACAAGTTTACAAAAAAAAAAAAACATTACTCATAATGGGTTTTTTTTTTTTTTAAGTTGTATTGTTACGAAATCTTTCTTTTATATATATTTGACTTAATAACAATATTTCAAGCAAAATTTTTCATTAGAGGCTCCATTATAAAATTACTAAAACCAGCTTCAAATCAAAAAAAAGAAAAGTGTGAAATCAAATAAATGTATTTTTTGAAAAATAACTACTGCAATTATTAAATATAACAAATTTAAGATTTGTGAACTTAATAAATTTTTAGGAATAATAAGGACCCAAATTACCAACATATTGTCAACAGTATGCCCAATAAAGTTTGGATAAATGATGATTAATATTTATTTCACATCAGTATTCTTTCTTTTATAAGTTTTTTATATTTCCTTTAACAGGCATAATAATTATACATTCTTATTTTTTATTATTATACACAATGCTCATTGTGATAAAATTTAATAATTTCATTTATATTATTACTCTTTTCTTTTTTTCTAGATTGTAAAAATTCCTTATTTAAAGTTGAATTGTGAAAAAAGCATTTATTAAAAAAAAAGTTTAAATTTTGCTTTGTTATGTATTAGTGATTAAAAATTTGAATTTTACAGCTAATTGAAATTTCTAGCTAATTAATATTTCAGGATAAGTTTCAAAATATCTTTTGGTGGGAATCTTTGTTTTAAATAGGTTTTTTTGTGTTTTGTCATGTTTTTAGGGATCAGAATAAATATAAAGAAGCTGCAAATCTCTTGAATGATGCCTTGGCCATCAGGGAAAATACACTAGGAGAATATCATCCTGCTGTAAGTTTAAAAAAAGTGAATTAGACAAAATCAAATTGCAACTAAGTGTTTTACTGAATTTGTTTTAGGAGTGATTTAATCACCTTAGAAAAATTGAGTAAAGTAAAAGAAAAATTCAATAAATATTATAGTTAAGAGAAATTACAATAAATTTAAATTTGGATAAATGATGATTAATTTATTTTATGATACATTAATTAACTTATGATTAATTAATTAAATTAATAGCTGTATGTGATATTGATTCTCAGAATGAGAATATTAATTTAAATTAGTTTAGGATGTTTTCTGTTTTGTTGTTTATTTGTATTTCTGTGATAAAAATTAAGGTAACAAAGGCATATAGCATAGATTTTTATTGAGGCCATTGTGCAAGTGGTGCTCATTTGTCCACTATTTTTTACATAATAGTAGAGGTGCACTTCTCCCTGTGATTACATTACCCCCCCCCCAAAGGTATCCCTTGAGTTATGTGATTACCATTAGCATTAGTGAAGGCATATGATGCAAGAAAGCAAGTTTATACAGCATTAGCCAAAAAAAAACCCTTCCCATTTCACACATCCATTTGCTCCAAAAGTTTGCCCACTTCTTCATTGAATTTATTTAAGCTATCAACTTCCACAGCGACAGATGGAAGTTTGTTTCAGCAATCAACTACCCACTAGCTAGAGGCAAATTTCACATCTGTTCGACAACAGTCTTTCTTCAATTTCAGTTTATGTCCCCTCAGGTTTTGTAATCTCGGTGAGAGGAAGAATCCCATCAGTATTGAGCCTGCTCAATCCATTCAAGCCCTTATACACGTCAACCAGATTGCAGGTGCATAGTCTCCAGAACTTCAGCCTTTGTTCCCCTAACCAGTCTTGTTCCCATTTCTCTGTACTCATTCTAGCAACTCTATATCCTTCCTAAAATGAGGCTTCCACACCTATACACAGTACCCAAGGTGTGGCCTGACCAATATCTTGTACAATGGGATAATTACTACCTTATACCTGCTAGCAAAATTCCATAATATCATTGATAAGACCCCATGACCTACTCTGGCAGCCTGTCTGCACTGCTCAGAAAACTTCATATCTGACTGCACAATTACCCCCAGGTATCTTTCATTCTCCACTACCCTGAGTGTAACACCACCCAGCCCAGTTGGTACATTTCTCTGGGGTTAGTATTACCCATATGCAGTACTTTGCATTTGTCAATGTTAAACTTGAGTTGCCACTTCTCAGCCCATCTACCCAACTTTTCCAACTATTGTGTCTGGGCAGATCCTGTTGCAGCATACTGTTATTAACAACTCTGCCATCCAAGTATATGATATCAAAATTATTTTTTGCATCCAGTTCATTTGTGACCACATCATAGTATCCAATCAAATTGGTCAGACAAGACTTCCTCTTAACAAACCCATTCTGTGTCTGAATTATTTCTACAGTCTTGTCTAGATGATTCTGCAATGCTTCTTTAACCAGTGACTCCATTATTTTAAGATGGATGCTACAGATTTTTAGCATGATTGCAAAATTCACTGTGTGAGCAGGAACATTATCAGCTAGGTGGTAGACACCTTTGGATAGCTTCCTGCATCTCTTCAACCTGATAGTCTCTGTCATAGTGATGACCAGATATTTATCTGTTGTCATAATTCAGTCAAAATCATCAACATTCTCTCTCTCTCTCTCTCTCTCTCTCTACAAAACTCGAACAATTGTATAAAACACTCTTTCCTGTGAAGCTTTTTGAAGAGGTGTCAATAATCTCTCAGAAGCCTCAAGCTGCCATTTTAGACATATGTAGGGAGGAACTCTTGCATCATGGTGCAAACATAATGCTTGAGTTTCTTAACTCTGTACGTCATTTTCTATAAAATTTCCACTTTAGCCACAATGGAAGGATCTGTGGCTGAGATAAGTCTTCCTTCTCTTCGATCATCATGCGTACTGCTCTACCTACATCTGAACTGTCTTTTTCAGTCTCATGTGATGGGTGCTCCTCCCTATATACAGCTTTCATCTCCTCACAGATTTGTTATGCTGCTTTGCCTTGCAAATGAAGAAATTTTATTATTCAGGCCTCAGCCTACTCCAGCATGTTGGAGAAGCTGTATTGACTAGTGATCTAGAAAAACTTTGAGACTTAGTAGAGTGTGCATGCACATGCACGCGCACACAATATCAGATCCTTAACTCAAATATTGTGTGAGAGCAGCCTTGTGCACAGGAGCATTTTCAGCTAGGAGACAGACACCTTTGGGTACACAATATCACATCCTTAACTCAAATATTTCTAGGTAAGAGTAAATATTTATTGACTGTCCCTTTTAAAGAGGTAGTTCTTGCCTCACAGATATGTGGGAAAACATGAATTAGGTCCAAGGGAACTGCATAACCTTAGGTTCAGTGATATAGTAGTAGTAGTAGAATAGGCATGTGATGCAAGGAAGCAAGCTTATCTAATATCAACCAAAAAAAAAAAAAAAAACATTTCACACATCCATTCCTTCTAAAAGTTAGTTCGGTTCCTCCTTGAATTTATTTAAGCTATCAACTTCCACAACAACAGATGGAAGTTTGTTCCAGCAATCAACTACCCACTGGCTAAAAGAAAATTTCTGCCCAACTATTGTACAACTGTTTCCTTATGACAACTATTTCCGTTTCATTTATTAATTATTTATTTTATTTTATTTATTTTTTATTTTTTGCTGGTGCAGCAGAAGACTTAGGCTTCCTTGCACCAAGTTACAAAGGAGGTTAGGCAGGCGAAGGCAGATTACGAGAAATATTTGGCAAGGGATGCAAAGAAAAACAGCAAAGAGTTCTTTACTTATGTAAACTCTAGAAGGAAGGATATGAATCAGATTGGTCCACTTGATATCGATGGGTCAACTGTTGATGATCCTGCTGAGGTAGCTAACAAACTAAATGAATATTTTGCATCGACATTCACACATGAGGAGTTATTTAGCGAGGGGAAAGCCAGAGGTGTATTCAACTCTAGCAGTAAGCTAGAGAATCTTGTAATAACTGAGAGTAAAGTGGAGGAGAAATTGTTGAAGATAAACACAAGAAAGGCACCCTGGGGTGGACGGGATCTATCCAGGTGTATTAAAGGAGGCAGCAAAGGAAGTAAGCAAACCCTTAGCCATAATTATGAGAGCTTCCTTGGACTCAGGGGAGGTACCCACAGACGGGAGATGTGCAAATGTGACCCCAATTCACAAAGGAGGATCAAAGGCTGACACAAGTAATTATAGACCTGAGTTTAACTTCTGTTCCAGGAAAATTAATGGAGGCACTAGTTAAAGAAGGACTGCAGGATCATTTAGACAAGACTTCAGTTAAAGCTCAGACACAGCATGGTTTGTTAAGGGGAAGTCTTGCCTGACCAATTTGATTGGATACTATGATGCAGTCACAAAGGAACTGGATGCAGGGAATAACTTTGATATTATATACTTGGATCTTAGAAAGGCTTTTGATACTCTTGCACATGGAAGACTGCTGCACAAATTGGAGCAGTGTGACATTGGAGGGAAATTGCTGCTATGGATAAAGGGGTGGTTGAGGGGGAGAAGACAGAGAGTGGTAATCAATGGACACTGCTCATCGTGGACTAATGTTATTAGTGGAGTCCCTCAGGGCTCAGTGTTGGGTCCATTATTGTTTTCTGTATTTATAAATGATATTGATGATGGTATATCAAGCTTAATGTCCAAGTTTGCAGATGATACAAAGGTTGCCAGGGTTGTCAAGGACACTACTGACACTATGCTGCTACAACAGGATCTGGAAAGGTTGAGCAGATGGGCTGAGAGGTGGCAAATGAAGTTTAACATTGACAAATGTAAAGTACTACACATGGGAAACAGCAACCCCAGAGCAACGTATCAACTCTGTGGTACTACACTGACAGTGGTAGAGAATGAAAGGGACTTGGGGGTGGTTGTGCAGGCAGATATGAAGTTCTCTGAGCAGTGCAGACGGGCTGCAAGAGTAGCTCATGAAGTATTGTCAATGATATACAGGAATTTTTCCAGCAGGGATAAGGAGGTGATTATTCCCTTGTATAAGGCAATGGTCAGGCCACACCTAGAGTACTGTATACAGGTCTGGAAGCCTCATTTCAAGAAGGATGTAGATCTGCTGGAACGAGTACAGAGAAGGGCAACAAGATTAGTGAATGGAACAAAGGGGTGCTCTTACGAAGAAAGGCTTAAGTTTTACAAATTACAGTGTCTGGAGACTAGGCACCAGCGAGGTGATCTGATAGAGGTGTATAAAGCCTTGAATGGTTTGAGCATGCTCAATGCTGATGGGATTCTTCCTCTCGCTCAGAATAATCACCTGAGAGGGCATAAATTCAAATTGAGGAAAAACAGATGTAGGATAGACGTGCGGAAATTTGCCTGTAGCCAGCAGGTGGTTGGTTGGTGGAACAGACTTCCATCCCTTGTCGTGGAAGTTGATAGCCTAAATAAGTTTAAGGCTCAGCTGGACAGGTATTTTGAACGAACAGAGGGGTGAAGTGGAAGTGGGTTTTTTTTTTTTTTTTTTTTGGCTGATGCTGCATAAGCTTGCTTTCTTGCATCAAATGCCTCTACTAATGCTAATGCTAATATGGCCATTATTAATACTATGTATAAGCTCAATATTACTATCACCGATGAAAAATCACACTTGAAGTTGTTGTTCCTTGGTCTCTAAAATACTGAGAGTAGCCTTATGAACAGGAGCATTGTCAGCTTGGAGGCAGGCACCTTTAGATAGCAGAATGTGCTATGGAGCAACAAATCTTGCTACATGATGTTTTGTTCTGATAGGCATGTCCGCATATGGAGAATGCTTCCTGGTGGAGTGTATCATCTCGACCAATGGAGTTTTGCTTTGACAGCGTGTAATGTATTGGATTGTTTCAAACTTTGTTAGTTTAGTACCCAATTTCATTAAGTTCACAGCCTACTGGATGTTTTGGATTGACCTACCTTTCTTGAATTTTCCTTATGTACACTATGGCAATACTACAGAAATGGACCCTGTGAGTATCAGTATGACAATGGTAGCTTCTGCAAGCTTCATAGAGCACTGGATTGTGGATAGTGATTTTGAAAAGTTATACTGCGTAGTACTCAACTGTACCGAACACTTGTGGAATGAATCTGGTGCATCAGACTAGGCTGTGGCCAAAACAGCCCTCTTCCAAACTACCTCTGGGAGCTGCCTGCAGGAGGAATGGAGGCTCATTCCCTGCCAACAACTTTTCAGAAGTTGAGAGAAATTATTGGAGGGTAGGGGTTGGCTGTCATGCAGGCTAAAGGTCCTTCATTAGGATTTTGAATTAAAAGCCCATTTTTGCACCTATCTGTGGGTGTCCGAATACTTTTGTTTACACAGTGCACTTAATCATATTTTGTCAATTTAACACAGCGAAATCTGTCTTATTTGTTTCACCTGTTTATTAGTTACATGTAGTCACCATACAGAAACATTAATGATATTTCACATAAGTACCAAGTTAATCAAATAATCTGTTGATAGCAGTTTTGAGATTGGCAGTACAATACACAAATTAAGTGGAAATAATTGGACCCCTTGATATTCTGACAAAAATTAAAGCAGATCTTGCTACCCAAAAACCTACTTGACACTGATTTAGATTAAAATTCTGAAATTATACTGTGAAAAGAAAAAAATTTTGTTTGTTGAATAAATTTTGGCTCCAGTCATATCTCTATTTAATGTTTATTATTTTATTTTGTTTTCATTATGGAGGTTTAGTGGCACAAGGACTATGATCATATTACACTTGTGTGGTCATAACAGCCTGTGTAATCATTATTTTAGATCCCAGTTACCTGTCAGATTGGATTTTTTAATGAGTTTGATAGAATGTCAGAAATGAGTGAATTGATAGATACTTTTTTAGATAAGGACAGAATTCAATGTTTTGCTGACTTTTCATCAATTCCTATAAAATTTGAAAGAAATAAGCAGGTTAAGCTTCTGTCTTACTGAGAGTCAGTAAGTACTGTTTTAACTGTAAGTACATTGAGAGGGTAATTTCCAGTGAGTATTAGTAATTAAATAAAATAAATAATCAATAAATAATAAAAGAAAAGGAAATAGACAACCTATGCATTTCCCTCCTCCCATAAGTAACTATCCAGCTGACCTTTGAATTTCCCCAAACTGTATGCCTCAGCCACCCATGCAGGTAACTTATTCTAGTAATTGATAACTCGCTGGCTGAAATAAAACTTCCTGCAATCCAGTCTAAACATCTCCCCCCCCCCGTAACTTGAATTTATGGCCCCTAGTTCTAGAATCATTTATAACCATGAAAAGTTTGTCCTCTTCATTTTACTTTTGCCTCTCAGAGCCTTAAACACCTCAATGAAGTATCCTCTAAGGTGCCTAGTTTCCAAGCTGTGCAACCCACATATTCAAAGTCTTTCCTCATATGGACGCCCTTTTGCGGAACTCACCAGGCGAGTTACCCATCTTTGGACCATTTCAAGAAGCACAATGTCTTTCTTTAGGTGCCATCTCCATACTTGAACACAGTATTCCAAGCATGGTCTAACAATAGTCTTATATAATGGGATTATGATGTCCTTATCTTTACTAGCAAATGTTCGATAGATCATTGAAAGGACACCATGGGCCTTCTTTGCCTTCTGTGTGAACTCTAGCTCCCATCTTTGAGTGGGAGCTAGAGTCCTAAAAATGCAAGTCATGTTTTATCTGTTATGAGTTTGTTTTTTGTATGATTTTATCATATTTGTTCTTCGTATGGAGGATCTGCAGCTAGTGAGTGGAAATGAAAGATATCAAGTCAGTATTTCTTAGGTTTATAGCAACCTGATCAGCATGTTTATTTCCTGAAAATCTCAGAGCAATCCCAGAACAATGATTATTCAGTGAATAATCATCGACAAAAAATTATAGACTGGCTTTCTTGAATTTGTTCCTGGAATCTTGATTCAGGATAGAATGCTTACTACAGAATTCATTTTCATGCATTAATTGCACTTAGAGTCAATTAAAATTACACTTTTGGAAGAATCAGGAGCATGGACTAAATCTTTGTGCTAATTTCATTGTGGAGCTACATGGCGAAACTGATATACATAGGTTGATATAGTAGCATTAGGAAAGGCTGATGCTACTATATAATTTTATCTTCCAATTGAATTCTAACTTACATACCAGATTTTGAACTCGCAGTGTAGATTTGAGAGAACTGTGTGTAATTCTGAACACGTGCAACATGTAATTATTGGATATTAAAATCGGCTAAAGAGTTCTTTCCTCGTTAAAAAAAAAAAAATGTAATTCATGGCTCTACATTTGTTTTCATCAGCTCACAGATTGGCAAGCTGATGGAAACCAGTATAGAGTTAACATTTTGTCTTTTTGAAATTTACTAACAAGGAAGCCATAAGCATTGAAACACATGAAATTTTTCATATTTCCAGATCGTGTCAAGAAATACTTCAATGAAAAATTTTCACTGCCAGTGACAACTGCAATTGTTCTGGGGGAGGCAAGATTTTTGAATTTCTGCTGGTGGTGGTGGTGGTGGTGGTGCATCAAAAGGGGGGAGCGGGAAACCACCTCCCATATTACCATCCATCCCCTCCAACAGTTTGTTTAGTTCTTCTTTGAATCTATTCAAACTAGCCACTTCCACAACATGTGATGGAAGTTTTTATTAACAATCAACTTCCTGCTGGCTGAAGGCAAATTTCCACACTGCTATCTTACAACCATCCTTCCTCAATTTAAATTTATGCCTCCTCATATGTAGTCTGAGCAAGAGAAAGGATTCCATCAGCATTCAGCTTATTATTATTATTATTAGCCATATGGTGCAAGGAAACCTGAGGCTTATGTGGCACCAGCCAAAAAAACTTTGAGTACCCTGAGAGAGAGAGAAAGAGAGAGAGAGAGAGAGAGAGAGAGAGAGAGAGAGAGAGAGAGAGAGAAAGAAAAAGTAGGAGGGAATCACCAAAAAAAGAGAAGAATGTTTATATCCTGCTCAGGACTTCAATCCGATCTCCTCACAGATGTCTGGTCTCCAGACTGAAATTTTCTTTCTATGTAAGACCACCTTGTTCCCCTGATTAATCTCATTTCTCTTTTCTGCACTCATTCCAACAGATCCACACCCTTTCTAAAATGAAGCTTCCAGACCTGTATGCAGTATTCAAGATATGGCCTAACCATTTCTTTTTGCAGCGGAATAATCATTTCCTTATTCCTGCTGGCAAAATTCCTGTATATTATTGACAAAATCCCATGAGCTTCCCTGGCAGCCTGTCTGCACTGATCCGAGAACTCCATATCTGACATCACATTTATGATGTGATGTCAGATTTTTTTATAGTCATTATAGTGGAGATTTTTTTCTCCACTATAATGAGTGCGATACCCTTTCAGACAGCTAGTATGGAGAAACCCAAGGAGTTGGGGGGGGACTCGTACATTCTTAGATCTTTGAATCAGCCACATTATGATTTAAAGTGAGGGGGGTCTTTCTTTCTTCATGGACAAACTCTTAACACTTGTGTCCTTTGTTCCACCAGAATTGTACAGCTCTCAAATGAAACAGGAAACAGATCTTTTAGACCTTTTCTTGGCAGGTAGTAGTAGTAATGGAGGCAAGTGATGCAAGAAAGCAAGTATATGAGCTTATGCAGCACCAGCCAAAAAAACAAAAAAAAAAAATTTCAAACAACCATTCCCTCTAAGAGTTTGTCCAGTTCCTCCTTGAATTTATTTAAGCTATCAACTTCCGCAACAACAGATGGAAGTTTGTTCCAGCAATTAACCACCCGCTGGCTAAAGGCAAATTTCCATCAAAATTCAGAATTCAGCGTGCTCAACCCATTCAAGGCATTATACATCTCAATCAGATCACCTTGCAGGTACCTAGTCTCCAGCTGCTGCAATTTGCAGAACTTAAACATTTCTTGGTAAGAGGACCCGTTCGTTCCCCGCCCTACTCTTGTTGCCCTTCTCTGTACACTCTCAAGCAACTCTACATCCTTCCTAAAATGAGGCCTCCAGACCTGTACGCATTACTCAAGGCATGTGCCTGACCATTGTCTTATACAAAGGAATAATCACCTCCTTTTCCCTTCTAGCAAAATTCCTGTATATTATTGACAATAGCCCATGACCTGCTCTGGCAGCCTGGCTGCATTGCTCAGAATACTTCATATTTGACTGCACAATTACTCCCAGATCTTTTTCATTTTCTACCACCCTAAGTGTAGTACCACACAGTTGATACGTTTCTCTGCGGTTACATCTAGCGGTTTAACATTGACAAATGCAGTATTTTGCATTTGTCAATGTTAAACTTCAGTTGTCACTTCTCAGCCCATCTGCCCAAATTTTGTAGATCCTGTTGCAGTATTACACTGCTATTACTGTCATTAACAACCCTGTCAATCTTTGTATCATCTGCAAACTTCGACATTAAGCCTGATATACCTTCATCAATATCGTTGATAAATATACAAAACAACAGTGGGCCCGACACCGAATACTGGAGGACTACTAGTAACATTAGTCCACGAAGAGCAGCGTCCACTGATTACCACCGTTTGTCTTCTCCCACTCCACCACTCTTTTATCCATTGTAGCAACTTACCCTTAATACCATACTGCTCAAATTTGTACAGTAATCTTCCATGTGTAACCGTGTCAAAAGCTTTCCTGAAATCCAAGTATCTGATATCAAAATTATTTTTTGCATCCAGTTCCTTTGTAACCACATCATAGTATCCAATCAAATTTACCAGATAAGACTTTTCTTTAACAAACCCATGCTGTGTCTGAATTATTACTGCGGTCTTGTCTAGATGATCCTGCAATGCATCTTTAACCAGTGACTCCATTATTTTCCTTGGAACAGAAGTTAAACTAACTGGTCTGTAATTACTCGTATCACCCTTAGATTCCCCCTTTGTGAATTGGAGATACATTTGCACATCTCCAGTCTGTGGGGACTTCCCCTGAGTCCAAGGATGATCTCATAATTATGGCTAAGGTTTGCATTCTTCATTTGCTGCCTCCTTTAATATAACTGAATAGATCCCATCCACCCCATGTGTCTTTCTTATGTTTAACTTCAACAATTTCATCTCCACTTTGCTCTCAGTTATTACAAAATCTTTTAGTTTGATAAACTTCTGGCATTTTCCTCCCTTAATAACTCCTCATGTGTGAATGTAGATGCAGATGCAAAATACTCATTCAGATTATCAGCTATCTGAGCAGGATCATCAACAGTCGAACCATCGATATCAAGTGGACCAATCTGATTCATCCCCTTCCTTCTAGAGTTTATATAAGTAAAGAAGTCCTTTCTGTTTTTCTTAGCATTCTTTGCCAACGATTTCTCGTAATCTGCATTTGCTTGCCTAATCTCCTTTGTGACTTGATTACAAACTAGCTTATATCTGCAATAGGCTTTTGTGTCACCTGATAATTTATATGCATCCCATGCATTTTTCTTCTCTGCCACGAGTCTCATTAGTTCATCTGACATCCATTTAGGCCTAAACCTTGAACAATATTTCTTAATCTATGAAAAGCCTAGTAGCTTCCACGATTAGTTCCTTGAATGCTTCCCACTTAGAATTTGCTTAGGTAGTCTGACTGGGAATTCATGCTTGTTGATTGGCCATATTCTTTTTTTTGTCAGATGGCTGATAAATATCTGCAGTGGCTTCATATTCACTTTCAAGAGTATCTCATTGTATCAGTTGTTTCCCAGTTGTTTCCACAAAGCAATCAATACTGACACACTATGAGTTTCAGAAAGTTACACAGTTAAGGTGTTTTTTCATATTGTTATGGAAGCTGGTTTTATCTTGTGATGTTCATACACTTGCATCTTGTAGTTGTGGAATGATCACAGGATTCCATATTCCAAGAGCATCAGGAGTATATACTTCTTTGTCACAAAGACATACACACCAGTTTATCAGAGGGAGTTGTCTCTGAAGAGTATGGCCTCGTGGTTACCTGCTTGTCACTTTTGTTTGCTCCTCTGCTTTTGACTTGTGCACAAGTCTCCTGTTCATCACTGTGCCTTGGGTCCATCTGGTCAATAGCCATTGCATCTACAGCTTCACAGTACATCACTGACAGAATTCAATCATAGACAGGTATTCAGAATCATGGGATTGTTATAAGAATTGACAATTTCAAAATTTTAAGTGCACTGGTTTTTTTTTTTAGTGTGTTCTGGTTTTGCTTATCAAAGAAAAGTCCTAAGCAGTCCATTTTTATTTTCAGTCAAAAAAAAATTTTTTTTAATTTAAAAAAATACCAAGAACTAAACAATGCACTTCACAATTGTAGCAACAAACCTTTCAACTTTTGATAAAGAAAATGTAAAATATATTTATTTTTCTAGCTTGTATATGGCCAGTTTGGGTTCCCTTATTTTACCAAAGAGGCTAAGATACCTAAGTTAATCTCTTGTTTGACTTTTTATTAAATGTTGCTTGTTTCATAGAAATAAACACAAATGCTTAGAAAAGAAAAAATAGTTGGTATATTTTCTCAGAAATAAAATTTGTACATAATAAAAAGTTACACATTATACATAGCAATCAGCATTAAATTTTAGTAGGTGAAATAAACAAAAGAATGATAGCTACCGGCTTAAGTTAAAATACATTTATTGTCGCTAGTAAACAACTTATGGCAAATCATTTTAAGTAAAACTTATTTGAGAGTGCACTTAAATCTGGCATAATACAATCAGTATTCATAGATAGCCCAGCACTTGTAATTTTAGATCTTAATTTTGAAGTGTGCAGGTCAAGAGAAAATAATTCATCTTTCCAACTTGTTGAGATGCAAAACAGACAGAAAACATGTATCCTTAAGGAGTAGAAAATGCTTGCACCATTGCTTTATTCAAATTTCTGTAGAAATATTCCGTAAGAATTGAATGTTAGTGCTGTTATATCGTAAAATTATCATTAAAATAAGAATGCTTGCTTAATAGTTCGCCCTTTAACCATTGTATATTTATTTTAAAAATATGTAAATATTCTTTTAGTGGCACGTGTGCAGGTATATCAAGAACTAGGAAATTGGTGAAATAGTGAGCACTTAAGCCTGTGTGGAGTGTAATCTGCCTTTAATTTCTTAAATAATTATAGATTTTCTCAGATGTTTTGTGGTACTTCCTGTGCCACTTCAGTGAACTCCTGTAATGCTGTCCTTGTGATACCTTCAGCCTCACATGCCTGGTATGTGAGGCTGACTGTGTTGTAAGCTTGGCATTTAAGGAATTTATAATGTTCAAATAAAAAATTCAGATGAATATTTTGTTTAAATGAAAGATTGTTATTTTATGTAAGTTCTCTATTATAGCTTTATTACACTTCCTTTAGGTGGCAGCCACTTTGAATAATTTGGCGGTGCTTTATGGTAAAAGAGGAAAATATAAGGAAGCAGAACCTCTTTGCAAAAGAGCTTTAGAAATAAGAGAAAAAGTGAGTGACATTTCCAAATGAATCTTTGTTCTTTGATACTATTTAAATTTACTCAAGTGAACTTTGACGTTCTTTTAATTATATATGTATAATTTAAAAAAAAAAAAAAAATTTATGAAGGGAATTTTTTTTTTTTTTTTTTTTTTTTTTTTTTTTTTTTTATATACACTGTACACGGGGTATAAAATTAAGCAAATTGCAGACATAGTATGGTCATATTGTTTGGTACCTCAAAGTAATAGTGGCAAAACAGTGAATGAAAATTCATAATTCTTTCATTTTGAATTTGTGAAAAGTGTCTAATAGATATAGAACTGAATGGATACTGAATAGAAGTTTACACCTTAAGATATGCTTAAGAAAAGGTCTGTTGTCATTTTATGGTAAGGTTATTAAGGGAAAACATTTCACGTGTGGTACTCTTAAAGTTATTATACTATTCACTAACTCCCATTTTACAGAAAAAACATTCATGGAAGCATTATTTATCAAATGGTACTGCTCATTAATAGACAATGGCTGTATGCACATATGCAGTAAAGTACATTCAAACTCAGTTATAAAGAGATTCAAAGGACTGAAGAATATTGCTCATTATTACCATTACTTGTTATATCCCATATCATATATTACTTGTTGGAGCTGTACGATGCTCTTACTCACTACATTTATCACACATGTGCACAGATATATATATATATTGTACTTATGAAAAAGGGATAAAAACAACAATGAATAACCATAGCTCTTGTGATTACATTATTAACAATTTATTTGATATATTTATGCACTATATAAATAATCCATAAGAAAATAATTTCATTATTAAAAAGTCTTTCAGTGTCATTGTTTCAAATTTCTTTTAAGATGAAATTTATGAGCAATGTCTTTCATTTTATTGACATTGATCCCAAAATTTGGGATCGATGTCATTGGTTTCATGAAACGAACAAAGAGTTTTTAAAGCAGTTTGTACTTTTGCGCTCAACACTACATTAGCTGGACACTCAAAACCATCTTCTTCCCTGTTGTCTTTGAAAGCCTCTTTTACTCTAACAGCTTTGAGAATGTCCTCATCTGTCGCCGTTTTGGCAATCATGAGGTTGTTGTTCATGGTCTCATCTTGTAAATGTCCATACATGCCGACCCAGTATCCAAGTTATGTTCCTTCAACCGTAAGAATTAAAAGAATGCTATCATCATTTTCTTCACTGTCTTCGTCGACTTCCATGGGCTTTGGTCCTGCCTTATTAAAACAGTTTTTGATGGTCTATGATGTGACCTTATCCCATGCTTCGCTCATGAAGTTGGATGGTATCAAGAACTGAAATTTAAATTTTTTTCATTTCTTTCAATAGATTCTGTAGTTTCCAATAGGAATAGAATCCTTTATCCCACACTCCACTTTAAAATCTCGTCCTTTATCTAAACCTTAGTTTTCAAATAAATGTGCTAAGGCTGTTCAAGAGAAGAATGTTGCATATCGTAATTGGCTTGTTTCCAATTCTTCAGTATCATTTTCTGCCTACACCAAAGCTTACAACAGTAAAGCAGTTATTAATCAGTCCAAACTAGATTTTGAACAGGCTAAGAGTAGAAAACTTGCTTCTTGCCCAAGTGGTAGCCAAGCATTCTGGTCTCTTGCCAAAGCTATTGGCCGCAACTCTTGCCCATCTCTGCTCCCACCTCTGTCAAAACCAGATGGTTCTGTTGTCACTTCAGCCAAGGATAAAGCTGACCTGCTAGCATCCCATTTTCCTTCCAACTCGTGTATTAATGATCTTGGTAAAACACCTCCACCATTCCCAACACACTCCATTCAATGCCTCCTGTGGTCTTCCGTCAAAAGGATGTCAGAAGAATTTTGACCAATCTTGATGCTAAGAAAGCTCCAGGTCCTGATGGTATTTTTCCACTTGTTCTCAAAACCTGTGCTCCTGAACTTACTTCTGTTCTTTGCCGCCTTTTTTTTACATTCTTATTCCAAAGGTGTTTTTCCTTCTGCTTGAAAATTTGCTCATATCCAGCGAGTTCCTAAAAAGGATGACAAATCCCTCCCGTCCAATTATCATCCCATTGCAATTACTTCTACTCTATCTAAAGTAATGGAGAAATCAATTAACCGTCAACACTTAAACTACCCAGAAACCTTCTGTCTGATCGTTGATCAGACAGAAGGTTTCTAGGTAGTATGGATTCCGTCGGTATCGTTCCACTGGTGATATTCTGGCTTATGTTACCCATTTATGGACAAATTCAATGGAAAAGTTCGATGAAATACAAGCAGTTGCTCTTGACATCTCAAAGGCTTTTGATCGTGTTTGGCATAAAGGTCTTCTAAACAAGCTTCCATCTTATGGTTTGCCAACTGTTTTTTGTAATTGGTTATCCAGTTTTCTCTCGGATCGCTCACAGAGGGTGATGGTAGATCTCCCTGTCTTCTAACTTCTCCACTAATGCTGGTGTCCCCTACGGTTCAGTTCTTTCCCCCACTCTTTTCCTCTTGTATATTAATGACCTTCTTCCATTGACTGGAAATCCTATTCATATTTTTGCCGATGATAGCACATTGCATTCCACTTTCCATTTTGAGAAACCTTGCCCTGCTCAGTCATTTTGAATTTCTCGAATATCCACTACCAATTCCTTAAATGTCGATCTCCAGGTAATTCTCCAGTGGGGCAAAAACAATTTAGTTGATTTCAGTCCTCCTAAAATTCAGTCTTGTCTTATATCTTGCAAAAAGGATTCTTCTGCACCTATACTTAACTTTGGTGACACTCCTATCTCTAGGCAAAATGATATCTTTTTTGGGGATTACCTTGACTTCTAATCTCTCTTGGCACATGCACATTACAAATATTGCTTCCTCTGCATGTAAAAAACTTGGTTTTCTCTTTCGCTCTCGGCCTTACTTTTCTTCCAAACAACTGTTCACTCTGTACAAATCACAAATCTGCTCTACCAAGGAATATTGTTCCCACATCTGGGGCAGTGCTTCCAAAACCTCTCTCGGGCTTCTAGATTCCATTCGGAAGAGGGTTAGGTTAATTAATGACTCCCATCTAACAGAGTCTCTGCACTTGCTGTCTCATAGATGTACTGTGAGACAGCGAGTGCAGAGACTCTGCACTCTGCACTCGCTGTCTCTGCACTCGCTGTCTCTGCACTCGCTGTCTCATAGATGTACTGTTTCTGCTGCATGCCTTTTCTGCAGATACTTCCATGGGCACTGTTCCATGGGAATTGGCTTTTATAATTCCCATCTCTCTTTCAAAACAGTCCGAACACGTGCTGCCACCAGCCAACATCCATTTACTAACTTCCAACTTCAAATTCACAGAACCAACTTTTCATCTTCCTTGTTTATTCATTAAACTGCTGTTTTCTGGAACAACCTTCCTTCATACGTATTTCCTGAAAATTAGTCTACAGAAGTTCAAGTCTAATGTCAACAAATATCTTTCGTCTTCTCAACCTCCAACCCAAGCACGGTACTAAGTAATATAGGTTCTAATACCCCTCGTGTTTGGGGTTTTGATAAAAAAAAAAAAAAAAAAAAAAATACTGTACACTTTACTTCAAAAACACATTTAAGTAGAAGTGTGTGTACATTTAGGAAGGTAGAAAATGTTTAAGATTTTAATCATTAATTAGGCAGCAGGTTCACTCTGAATAGTAACATAAAATGGCACGTGGCACCTGACAGGCCTCCAACTAGGTCTTATTCTCGAAAATCATTTTGATTTTTTAAAATTCTAGTTGCAGTATACCAATATTTGACATATTTTGAATGTATTGGTTATTATTTTGAGTGCATTGTTAACTTTTTACTTTTAATTTAAAATTTTAAATTTATAAATATTATTTTTTGACCGATGTCATTTTCATTTAAATTGTTTGTTAGTTCTCAAAATCAGATGATAAAACCTCACAAACCTAAAATATAAGCATGAGGGTATTAGTTATTTTCATTTTCCAGTATAAAATTTATAAGGGTATGGAATTGAGAAATTAAATTTCACACCCACATTTCTACTTCTGTCTTGCATATAGAAGCAGAAATATGCAGACGCTTTTATTAATTCTACTGAAAATTTAAAAAAAAAAAACTCTAAATATAAAGTATAAACATTAATTATTTGTTATTTCTGTTTTCAAGTTGACAAAATTCTTAAGAACTAAATTTCAAAATTACACAGGTGCATATATTTCTGCTTATGAAAATTCTAATTTTGATCACTTTGATTCTTATTCAAGTCTCAGCTACATAGTTTAAAATAAGCTGATATTAGTACTAGTACTAACACTAGGTGGTAGATGACTCTCATTAACCAGCACAATACCACCACTTCACTTATTAGAGGCTTTGCTCTGGAGACTAAACACGAAATTAGTGTTTAGCCGTCAGAGCAAAGTTTCCGGCATCCACTTTCTCCACCCCATCTCCTTCAACCCATGCACATTACTACTAATATCATATAATACTGTCATATAACACTATAATATAATACTATCATATAATAATAATAATAATATAATACTAATATTTACAAATACTAACAACTGGGTGGTAGCTGAGTCTCATCAACCTTGTAATGCCATCACTTTGCTTATTGGAGACCTGAAGTGGTGAAACTCATGTTTTGTGTCCATAGCAAAGTTTCCCTTTCCCTATCTCCCTCAACTCGTGCATGTGTACTGTAGGTTTTGATACCTTTTGTGTTTGGGGTTTTCATAAAAAAAATAAAAAAGAAGAAGAAACTACCTGCAGTTATCTCAGCATTCTTCATGTCATCTATTAAGACTACAAATTCAGAAACAGGAAGAAGGCTACATTCTCATCTCATTGTACCATTAACAGCAGTTCATTAACATTCAGCATAAGTAGCTTTACACAAATTCCCATGAAAACAATAAAATTGCATGAACTTTCCATTTATAAGGTGAGCTAGCAGCACAAATCAGACTTTAATCTTTCCTCATTAATTTTTACAATAAGAGTATTCCTTAGGGAAAAATCAAATCTGAGACAAGCTGTTTTGCACAAGGACTAGGAACTGCTGTCAAGATTATTTCAGTTTAACTCAAGTTTATAATTAACTTTAGTCTGCTATTTATGGCCATATAGTTGTCACTTGAATAATTGGTGGAATTTAGTGGTGGTTTGGTATACATAAGTTGTCACTTGAAAGCTTATCTGTCACATAACACTTATTGATTGACAGGGGAACCTTAACTTTGGGGATGCATTTTTGCACATGCCTATTTTGTGACGTCTGAATTGTTGGCCATCATGGCAGGTGCTCAAACCAACCATCCATTCATGAGTGGTGGAACCATTACACAAAGATACTATTAACATTGTGGCAGCATGGGATGGTTGTCTGCCATGAAGTGTACTTGAAAATTCTTGTGAAAATATTGCTTGAAACTTTAAGGGAGGCTCCATTTTCAGCAACAGTGGGTTGTACAAATAGGAAATTGCCCAAGAAATCAAAGGTAGGTCAATGAAGAGGATGGCAACTTTTTTTTTTTTTTTTTTTTTTCTACTGCTGGAAAACTTGCATAGGAAGCAATGGACATGAACATAAGTTTGGACAGAAGCCTGCAGTTTCATCTTGGATCAGACAATTTTTTGCAGCCCACAAGGAGATTTGTGTGCTTAAAATTAGTGAAAAGCAAGACAACAATTAGATGCAGTTCCTAATGCTTTCCTCCTCTGTTCCCATTTCAACTGCCTCTCTTAGACTCTCCATGCACTACCTCTCTCTCTGTCTCTCTCTTGGACCTCCAGCCATGTCCTGCCACCACTAGAGCTATTTGATGAGGACAACTCCCATGTTACCTGCCCTGATATCAACCCTGCAGATGTCACTCCAGCACTACACCCACTGTGTAAAATCTCTATTACCACCTTCCATCATCTCAACTATCTAAGCCAATGTGTTTGTTTGCTTTTATTGGTAAATACTGGCTTAAGATGATTATTTAAAACCTTCCTTTATCTATTATTATATAAATAATATAAATTGTAGGGTACAGATGTGTGAACCAGTTCACCCATCTCCTTCAACCCATGCACATTAATGGATGGGTTATTCAACCCATCCATTTCCACAACAGATGGAAGCCCATTTCCAACAATCAACCACCTGCTGGCTGAAGGCAAACTTCCACACATCTGTCCTGCAACTATCCTTCCTCAACATGAATTTATGCCCCTTCGTGTGTAGTCTCAGCAAGTGGAAGAATGCCATTAACATTCAGCTTACCCGATCCAATCAAGGCTTTAAACACCTCAGTCAGATCCCCCCCCCTTACCCTTACAGGTGCCTGGTCTCGTGGTGCCTAATTTGCAAAATTGAATTCTTTCTAGTTAAGAGCACCCTCTTTTCCCCTTCACCAATCTGGTTGCCCTTCTTTGCATCCATTCCAGCAGATCTACATCCTTCCTAAAATGAGGCCTCCAGACCTGTATACAGTACTCAAGGTGCATCCTAACCATGGCCTTATACAAAGGGATAATCACCTCCTTATCCCTGCTAGCAAAGTTTCTGTATATCATTGACAAAACTCCATGAGCTGTCCTAGCAGCATGTCTGCACTGCTCCGAGAATTTCCTGTCTGACTGCACAATTACCCCCAGACTCTAAGTGTAGTAAAACACAGTTGATAAGTTACTCTGGGGGTTACTGCTAGCCATGGCAGTACTCTGAATTTCTAAATATTAAACTTCGACCACCATTTCTCAGCCCATCAACCCAGTTTTCCTTGATCTTGTTGCAATAGGTCACCCTGATGACTGTCATTAACCACCCTTCCAACCTTTGTGTCATCTGCAAACTTAGACATTAATCCCAAAAAACTTCATCAATATCATTGATAAATAATGAAAACAACAATGGACCCAGCATTGAGCTCTGGGGAACTCCACTAAGAACATTAGTCCATGAAGAGCAGTGCCCATTGATAACCATTACTTTATCCATAGCAGTAACTTGCCCTTGATGCCACATTGCTCTAGTTTGTACAGCAGTCTTTTATGTGCAACTGTATCAAAAGCCTTCCTGAAATCTAAGTATATGATGTCAAAATTATTTTTTGCATCCAGTTCCTTGGTCACTACATCATAGTAACCTATCAGATTGGTTAGACAAGACCGCCTCTTGACAAATCCACTGTGTGATTGTGGTATAATTGCATGCATGTCCAAATGGTCCTGCATTATTTCAATAACCAGTGATTCCATTATTTTCCCTGGAACAGATGTTAAGCTAACAAGTCTGTAATTACTCATGTCGCCTTTTGATCCCCCCTCTATGAACTGGGGATATATTTGCACTTCTCTGTAGCCAAGTGGTCAGAAGTTGAGTGTAGTAGCACATGCTCTTTGACCAGGGTTTAAGCCCCTGACTGCTAAACACGGTCAATCTGCCAACCCGTGCTGGACCAGCATGGCAGATTAGGGTTCAATTCCCTCAACACGAATTGTTGAGGAGGCTTCCATCCTGCAGTGGGTTGATGATGGCTGCAGTTTACCTTTACCTTTTTGTACTTCTACAGTCCATAGGGACCTCTCCTGAATTCAAGAATGCCCTCATAAGTATGTCTAAGGCTTTGCTTACCTCCGTTGCTGCCTCCCTTAATATAATTGGATAGATTCCATCTGCCCCAGTTGCCTTTTTTTATGTCCATCCTCAACAATTTCTCCTCCACTTTGATTTCAGTTATCACAATGTCATTTAGCAACTCATTGGATTTTGATAAAAAAGGGCAGTTCTATGAATCAGGATTATATTATGTGCTCTCTTTGTGTAGCTACCTTTAGCAGGATGTGATACAGCCATAGGGAATACCTTTGTGTATTCATTGCAAAGATCATGAGGAAGTAAAGTACAAAATCAGCATTATGGGTTTATACATCTTCAGCACGAGACAGTGACATCCTCCACAGCAGAAAAGTAACTAGAGTTTCTGATTTGATCGCCAGGGAAATGGGGAAATATATTGCACCAAAAAAAGGACAGATGGAATAGGACCACAATATGTCTACTGGAGGGGTGGGGGCTAAGTTTGATGATGTTGTAGAGCAGCTATCATCTTTTAAGGGCAGAAAAGGTGATATTCTTGTGCAAATTGGTACTAATGATATTAAGAGTATGGGATCTGAAGATTTAATTAACAAATGCAGTGCAGTGTTAAAAAAAGTTGTCAGTTAGGATTGAAATTGGAAGTGTCTGCAATTCTCTTCGGACATGACAGGTACATTATGATGAGAGCCTCGTCAATTAATTTGGCCCTTAAGTGACTGCGCAAAGCTCATGGGGTAGAATTTTTCTCAGCGTAGTCTGTGCTTGTTAACAGGAGAGACTTTTTATAGCGGTAGAATACACTTAAATAGAAGTGCAAGAATATTTGCTGATTTATCAGGGCAGTGTTAGGTGGATCAGAAACTGCTAGTGGGGGGACACACTCACTAATAGATTAACAGTAGCTGTAGGCAGAGATGCAGGTTATTCTTGCACTGTTTCTATTGGAATGTGCAGCAGCCTGGAAAGCAAGGTGCCGTGGATTTCGAGGCCTGCTGGGGGTCTTCATGGAATAAGCAAATACATGGGCTGTGTTAGAGTAACTAAGAGTGAAAACACATTCGCACCAATGCTAGGAGCATCGTAAATAAATTTGGAATTGAAGTATTGGCCAAGTTATCAAATGCAAACATTGTGAGGATATTGAAGACATGGTGTTACTCAGATATAAGGGATTCGGAATTTGAATATTGGGGAGGGGTACAATGTGTAGAGAAAGAACAGACAGGACAGAAGGGATTTCACTCACTACTAGACAAGATAGATTAAAAATTTCTGCTTGTCTTTATTGGCATTATAAAGTCCGAAATGAAACTTTGCATAATTTTCCTCACAGTTCAGCTTATGGTTTCCTCTGCTAGTTGTGGCTGACAGGCCATAAAATGAAGTTTTCATAAAATAAAAATTTTTTCTTATTTCTGGATAAATTTATTTATGATAGCTGTGTGCCAGCTATTTTCCTTGTTTGTGCCATTGGTTCTTTCCTTATTTGTGCCATTGTGGCAAACCATAGATTTGGTTTGCCATAGTTATAGTTATCAGTTTTGTAGAATGGCTCATGTACCATTAATTTGGATATGATATTGTTGAGAAACTATTTTGAAGAGAAACTTTCAAGATTTAAAAAAGTCAGTCTTACACCAGCAAGGTACACAATATTTAGCCTAGGATGTCAAAAAGAGCACCAAATGAAGACCTGGAACCATCCTTGAGGATGAGCAATGTGAAAAGTAATAGTATTTGCCATATAGTGCAAGGAAGTCACATGCTTTTGCTGCACTAGCAAAAAAAAAAAAAAAAAAAAAAAAACATCCAACTAAGTAGATAAGAAAACACATTATATGCTCTTCTCTCCTCACACAGATAAGTATCCAGTTGACCTTTCAATTTATTCAAACTGTCAGCCTTGACTACCTACGAGGGCAACTTGTTCCAGCTATCAACGACTTGCTGGCTAAAAGAAAACTTTCTACAATCTAGTCTAAACCTCAATCCCCGTAATTTGTTTATGACCCCTTGTTCTGGAATTCTTTAGAACAGTAAGAATTCCACTTCCATTCATTTTTCTAATCCCCCTCAGAGCCTTATAAACCTCAATCAGATCATCTCTGAGGTGCCTAGTTGCAAGCTCTATAGCCCACATAATATGGAGTCTTTCCTCATATGGTTGTCCTTCTGCTGATCTCGCCATTCAAGTTACCTGTCCTTGGATATGATATTGTTGAGAATTGTGTCAGTCTTGTTTTTTCAGATGAGGTCTCCATACTTGAATACAGTATTCCAAATGTGGTCTTACAATTTTGACCACATTTGAAATACTGTATTCAAGATTATGACCTCCCTATCTCTACAGGATAGCATTCGATAAATCATTAATAGAACACCATGGGCTTTCCTGACTACCTCTTTACACTGCTCAGAAAACTTCATATCTGCCCATATTTTAACTCCCCGATCCCATCCCTTTCTTCCTCCACTGTTTTTAATTCAATCCCACCAAGTGTATAATTTATTTGTGGGTTGCTATTCCCCAAGTGTAAGACCCATTTAGCAGCATTAAAACATAGATGCCACTTCTCTGACCATCTTGAACAGACTTGAAGTCTGCTCAAGTCATCCTGAAGGAGTGCTGCTTGGCACTGATCATTAACAACTCTGCCAGTTTTTATGTCATCTGCAAATTTTGACATCACTTCTTCCATCCCTTTGTCGATGTAATTTATGAAAATGAGAAACAACAGTGGTCCAAGAACCAATCCTTGAGGGACTTCACTCCCGATATTACACCAATCTGCAGAATATCCATTAATCACAACCCTCTGCCTTCTGCTTTGCAGCCACCCAGTAATCCATCTTAGAATCTTAATAGTAATCCTAACCTGTTCGAACTTATGCAGTAACCTTTTATGAGGAACTGAGTCAGATGATTTTCTAAAATCCAAATAAACTATATTGAAATTACCCCTAAATCCAGCTCATGAATAACTGTGTCAAAGCAGCTTAATAAGTTAGTTAAGCATGCTTTACCTTAACAAAGCCACATTGTATGTGTCCTTCAGAATGCTATATCTATCTAAATGGCCCTAGATTTCACTCTTAATCATTACCTCTAAGATTTTTCCTACTGCTGAAGTCAGACTAACTGGTCTTTAGTTAACAACTTCGCTCCTAAAACTGCTTTTATGTATTGACATAAAATTGGAGAAGTGCCGATGTATTGACAATACATTGGCACTTCTCCAATCCAAAGGAACTTCCCCTGAGTATAAAGATGCCTTCATAATTAACATCAATGGTTCAGTACACTCCATTGCACTCTCCCTCAAAACTACAAGGTATATGCCATCAACTCTGGGAGTCTTACTTGCCTTTATGCTCAAAGGTTAGAAAAACAATAAAACAATATTAGCAATATTAGCCCTATTATATTAGCAATTGTTGTCTTAACCAGGAGTTCAAATTCAGCCATATTATTGGTAATACTCCTGACATTACTGTAGACACAGTTGAGACTAAGTAATCTTCTATAGTTTACTACCGACATGCCCCTTGAAGTTATTTAGGTTTGTATTCCAGCTATATCTTCCCTCTCATTTGCTACCCTCAGAACAACTTATCTTCATTGGCTGTTGTGGAAACAAACAAGAATTCATGAGGTGAGTGCAGTATTACTTTGATCCATATAATCAGATAAATATTGATCTAAATATTCACACGTAATCACAGGAATCCAATATATTCACATAATGAGTGGCAAAGTTCCTCTCACTCTTTTAAAAGGAAAATAAGGATAGAAAAAAAAAAATTGATCTGGGAAAGGTTCTAAAGGAAAGAAATATTTTCCATTTTGAAGTTTTTAAGTTAAATTCATTAAAAAAAATATGTATGAAGAAAGTCCTCAAAAGCAATCATCTATTGGAAGAAGAAACCTAAACAAGAGCAGTCTACAAGATTTAGAGCCATTACAAAAGATCATAAATGAAGATACCACAAAGGCCAGTACTATTTTTCTTCCAGAGAAAATCTCTGCTGCATTCTGTGTTTGCTTTGCAATGACTGCTGCAACATTTTGTTGGCCTTTATCGTTACAAGACACTGTAAACAGTGGATTCTACTTGCATGTGCTTGAAGGTGATGTAGTGAACAGTTTCACAATGGTAAACTATTAATGCAGGATGGTGCTCCTCCACATTTTGCACTGATCATTAGTGCTTAGCTCTACAATTTTTTTTTGTTTGAAGGTAGCTATGATATTGTGAATCAATGAATGGGCTGTGCCAAGAGCCCATATTTAACACTTTGTAGCTTTTTCATATGGGGTTGTGCCAAAGAAACGGTTTACAAAATCTCTCCAAGTACTTGTACTGGAAGAAAAAAAATCAAACTGTTTTGGAAAACATTTCGGCTATCTTTATGCAAAAATCTGGATTATGTATCTGTTATGGATGCAATGGAAATAGAAAAACATTGTGAACGTAATTTCATTAAATATTCTACAAACCAATGCACAAACTCTTTCTGTATATGCTCTACTTTTGTAGTTAAAATGAATATACAGAGTTAGTTTTATTATTAGTATTAGCCATGTGATGCAAGAAAGTCCTGGGCCTCTGCTGCTGTGACCAAAAAAAAAAATAACAATAAACCACATATTTGACTCTGTTCTCACTCTAAGTATCTATCCAACAGTGCCCCCTCCCTCCTAATTTGAATTTATGACCTCTTAGTTTTGGAACCATAACAGTGAAAATCTTTTCCTTATTAATTTTACTTTCCTCTCAGAGACTTATACACCTCAATTTCCTCCTCTGCAGCACACACATTTGAAGTCTTTCCTTATGTGGTTGTCCTTTTGCTGATTGCATCAGGTGTATTGCCTGTCTTTGGATCCTTTTAAGAAGCTTAGTCTTTTTTTTTAGGTGCAGTCTTCATACATGGATGCAGTATTTCAAGTGTGGTCTCACAGTTGCCTTATACAGTGATATAAGACAACCATATATTTATCAAACTTTCTATTTGTTTAAAATTTGATAAATCATAGATAGGGCACCATGGGCCCTCCTTGTTGCCTGTCTATGCTGCTTGGAGACCTTCCCCGACCATACTGTTATTTCCAAATCTCTTTCTTCCTGTACTGTTTTTAGTTCAACCCCACCAAGTTTTTAAATTATTTTTGGTTTGCTGTTCCCCAAGTGTAAGACCTTGCATTTTGCTGCTTTGGTTGCTGGACATCCTGTATATCTGAATATATCAAATTGATGAATATTAGTTCTCATTCAGATATAGATGTTCTTCTTTCACCAGTATAGCTGAAGTCTTTTTATGTTTCCTGGGAAAATTGGTGGTTCTTCTTCATTCCCAGAACAACTAACTTATGTATGGTAAAAATTTATTGTACACAGCAAGAACTTTTCATGCTTTAAATCACTATTTAAAGTAAATTGTATTTAAAATCTGAATGGGTGAATTATTCATACATTCATTCTGAATTTTCATTTATTGCATTATTTTATATTATGTGTCATCTTTTGTTGTATATGATAAAATAATTGCTGTAGGTACTTGGAAAGAACCATCCAGATGTAGCCAAACAGCTCAACAATTTAGCTCTGTTGTGTCAGAATCAGGGAAAGTATGAAGAAGTTGAACAGTATTATCAACGTGCTTTAGAAATTTATGAAAAAACCCTTGGACCAGATGATCCCAATGTTGCTAAAACAAAGAACAACCTGGTAAGTTAGCAATCATGTGATATTATTTAGTATTAACATTCTTCATTATCTCAGTCAATTATGTTTTTCAGAGTACTGCTTCAGATGGGCAAAAAGATGTAATTTTTGTTATCAATAAAATGACAGGTAATGTTTTTGCACCTGTCATTTTATCCATAACATGAGAGAGAGAGAGAGAGAGAGAGAGAGAGAGAGAGAGAGAGAGAGAGAGAGAGAGAGAGAGAGAGAGAGAGAGAGAGAGAGGGGGAGGGAGGGAGGATGGGGGGGAATATTGGGTAGTTTTGACTAGTTACTTAGTGTTGCTTGGGGAAAGTTAGGTCAACTTGTACTGACTCCCAACACACACTGGCTGTTAACTTTCTCTTTTTTTTTTTTTTTTTTTTTTTTGATGTTCTAATTTGATGACCTATGAAACCATTCAGTCATTGAAAAAAATAACTTGACACAATAAAACATTCTGTTAAAAAAAAAATAGTACATTAAATTTTAAAACTTAACTTGGCTATAACAACTTAAATATAACATGAATTTAAATATAACATACAACTTAAATATAACATAAATATAAGTATGAATTTTTTGGTTTAACGAGACATTTAGGCAAATCTTAAAACATTTCTTCTTGGTTTGCTAAATCTATATTCAGAACACCCAAGTTCAACATCAATTCTAATGTTCCTTTTGGAGGTTTTAGAAGAAAAAAACCCACAAAAAAAAAAAAATCATTCAAACCTCATGGCTAGCCTACTTCATGCAAGCCTAAGATAAGCTAGGCAAATATTAGTCATTTTTATTAAAGTAATTGATAATTTAAAACTTCTTTTAAAAAAAAAATAAAAGAAAAGAAAAGGAAAGAATTCATGACTCTCTGGAGGCAATAACTTTATTTAAAGGCAGCCATTATTCATTATCTCAGTCAATCACATATTTTTCAGGGGAGAGTCAAAAATAAAAGAGAATCACCAAGAAAGAGAAGAATGATGATATCCAACTCAGGACCCTGGGTGTGCCAAGCCCATACCAGACGTGAGCCCCTAGGGCCAATTTGTGATACTTGCTTGTGTGTGTTTCACTGTGATAAATAACCTGAATCAAGAAATTAGATGTTGACTGGAATTTATGGGTTGGTCACTCACACACTAGCAAGACTTACAGATTTATTAGTTGACTGTTTTCCACAGCAGCATGTTCGAGAGGCAAAAAGAGGAAGCAATACTCTTGATCTGATTATCAGCAGCAATTCATTGTGCATTAAGATTCTGCAGACAAAAGACAGACTGGGTGGTAGTAATCACAGTATACTGATGTCAGATTTAATTAAAGACAACTATTGTCAAGGGTAAGGGACACCAGTGCTATTGATGAAGGTATATCGGGCTTATTGTGTAAGTTTGCAGATGATACAAAGGTTGGAGGGTGGTTAGTGACAGCAATCAGAATGAGCTACTGTAACAAAATTAGGAAAATTGGGTCAATGGGCTGAGAAATGACAGTTGAATTTTAACATTGACAAATGCAGGGTATGACAATATGAGTAGCAATGGACCCCAAGTACTGTGCAAAGGTACTCGGGGCCCCCAGATGCAAAAGGATTAAGGAGCCTCTTTTATTTATGTTGAGACTTTGATGGCTCCCTCGATTGGGGGACCCCGAGTACCTTTGCACAGTACTTTGCTAGCAGGTATAAGGTAGTGATTATCTCCTTGTACAGGCCATAGTTAGGTCACACCTTGAGTACTGTATACAGGTCTGGAGGCCTCATTTTTGGAAGGATTTAGATCTGCAATTAGTACAGCAAAGAGTAAGAAGATTGGTTGGGAGAACAAAGGGATGCTCTCATCAAGAAAGGTTTTAATTCTGCAAATTGCAGCATCTGGAGACTAGGCACCTGTTGGGTGATCTAATTGAAGTGTTTAAGGCATCAAGTAAGCTAAATGTTGATGGCATTTTTCCTCTTTCTGAAACTACACGCACAAGGGAACATAAATTCAAGTTGAGGATGGATGGTTGCAGGATAGATATGCAGAAGTTTGCCTTTAGTCAGTGAGTGGTTGATTGTTGGTACAAACTTCCACTGTTGTTGTGGGGGTTTGAATAAATTCAAGGAAGAACTAGACAAATTCTTTGAGGGCATGAATTGGTGAAGTATGTTGTGTTTTTTTGGTTGATACCCTATAAGCTTGCTTTCTTGCATCATTTGCTAATACTAATAATGTCTTAGTTCTTGTAAACCTGGTGTACACCACACAGCATATAAAAACTGGAACATCTTAGTAGCCTTATAAATTTGATATCCTCCTAAAGCTTAGAATTGGTGATAATCGTAATCCAGTAAAGTTGAAGCATTGGATGCAAAGAATAATTTTCGTTTACTTTATTTCAATTAATTTCGATACAGTCCCACCTGAAGGTTATATGAATAAGAGCAGTGTGGCACTATATGCAACTTGCTACTAATGATGAAATGATGGCTAAGTAGTAGGGGAGTCATTTCTTAAAAATGGCTACTGCTCTTCATGAATTAATGCTGTGAGTTAGGTTATTCAGGATCGGTGCCCCTTTACTCTTTCTAAAAATAATAATATTGATGTATTTCAAGTTTAATGTGTAAGTTTGCTAATGATACAAAGATGGACAGGTGGTTACTGATCAATACATAGTCGGTAATGTCTTCAAACCTTTAAAGCATCGAGGTTTCTGGGCTCTCCCAATGATTAAAAGAGGATATGTTTGCTTCTAGGAGATGTCTTTGTTAATGGTATTGTTCTCAGAAGAACAAATCCACACGCTCTCAAGCCACTTGCAGTCCCAAAACCTATGTGCATGGTCGACGATGACAGCTTCGTCCAGGGAGATCTGATGATGCTTCTCCCAAAAATGTTCTGCTATGGCGGACTTCCCATAATCTCAGATTTTATAGCATTCATGTGTTCCCCCAGACAATCTTTAAACCGCCGCCTCGTTTCACCAACATAACACTCCCCACAATCCAGGCATCTAATCTCATAAACAACCCCACTACTAACATCCCTTGGTATGGGAGCCTTAACCTGAGACACAACTGTGTGCAACTTCCGTCCCGGAAGCTGCACACAGCGTGTCTGACAGTCACGTAGTGCACGTGCTATACGTTCCGTTAGGCCTGAATTATAAGGAATGTATGCAGTGACAACAGGTGTGAACGGCTCTCTTTACTCAAACTCCACTCCTCTAATAAATTTGTCCAAGATCCTCTGGGGTAACCATATTTCTTGAGGTCTGCTGCCGGTGCCTCTGTAGCCAATTGGGAATGAGCAGCAGTGCGTAGCACACGCTTCTTGATTAAACCGGGGTTCGAATCTTACTGTTGGGACCCAACCCTATCCAACAATGCCTTAACGACACTGTTCTTATGATGGTTGGTTTGGGCCGTGTTATAGTGTGTATATTGGCCTCGGCATGTGGGCTTCCTGTGTACTCTAGTTTTTAGCCTGAGACCTTCCCTATAAACAAACACATCAAGGAAAGGGAGGGTACCCCCTGCTTCCACCTCTGAGGTAAATTGAATGAACAGGGAGAAGCTATTTAAAAAAATAAGAACCTCATCTCTCCCTCTCCGAATAATTGTGAACGTATCATCAACATATCTTTTCCACATGAGCATGGGAGAATTTAATCTATCAAAAACCCTGGTTTCCGGCTCCTCCATAGCTAAATTTGCTATGATGGCACTGATTGGAGACCCCCCACCCCCATTGCCGCACCATGAACCTGCTTGTACATTGTATCTTGGTACACCATAGTGGTGCTTGAAAGACAAAACTCAGCTCCCTTACAAATATCCCCTACACTTAAAGGAGTCCTATTACTTAACGTGTTATCCTTTTCCAAAGCCATACGTGCACATCGTACCCCATGTTCAATGGGAATGCACATGAACAGGGACAGCACATCAAAAGATATCATAGTCTCACCTTCCTCTATGTTTTGATCCCTTACGAATCTCACAAATTCCCTACTGTTCCTAATGGCGAAAGTGGAACATCCAACTTTGGGTGAGATCAACTTGGCTAAAAACCTGGAAAGAGCATGCATAGGACTACCTATAAAAGACATAATAGGTCTGAGCGGCACCCCCGCCTTATGGGTCTTTGAAAGGCCATAAAATCAGGGTAATTGGCATCCCGTTGCATGTAATGTCCAAAACACCTCCTTAGAAATCTTTCCTGCCTTCAGCCAAAGTTGTAAAATCTTGTTGACTTGTCGTTCTAAACCCACCATTGGATTTCTACGGGTAACCTTGTATGTGGCACTATCATTTAAAAGTTCCACGGCTTTTTTATAATATTCATCTTTATCTAATGTTACAGTTGATCTGCCTTTATCTGCCGGCAAGACTACGATACTGTCATCCTGTCTAAGTTCTTTTAATGCTTTCTTCTGGCTAATACTAAGGTTAGTGGGGGCAGTCTTAACCTGACTAAGAACAACTCAGGTTCTTGCACGTATTTCATTGGCCAGGGTTCCAGGTAATTTACTAATTGCTCTTTCAATACCCATGGCAACTTCAGCAATTGGTGGTTTGGGAGGAATCATAGCAAATTTAGTACCTAAATTTAATACCCCCTTCCTGTTCCTTGGTTAATTTTTTACTACTCAAGTTGTGTACAAAGTTAGTAGCACCATTATCACTATTGCGTTCAGCTTCCTCCATTAGCCTGTTGAACTTGCATATTTGTCTTTGCCTATAGGTATCTGAAATTCTAGTTGCTTTGTCCAACACTACTCTCATTATAAGTGGAAAATTTACCGAGTTCAAATTGCTAACTATATTTCTCAAAAACAAACCTTTTTGTCGCCCAATATGTCTCAAGTTATCATGTAATTTGCCAATCCAAATTGTCAACATCTTCTTCTGATACTATTTAGTAGTCTTTAACAAACGATGGTCTTCAAGTGGCATCTTGATGCGAAATCCATGTGGAATAAGCTATAAAATCTGCGCATTATGGGAAGTCCTCCGTAGCGGAACATTTTTGAGAGAAGCATCATCAGATCTCCCCGGACGAATCTGTCATCATCGACCGTGCACATAGGTTTTGGGACCGCAAGTGGCTAATACTTGCGGTCCCAAATCCGCAAGTGAGAGCGTGCGGATTTGATCTTCTGAGAACAATACCATTAACAGAGACAGGGGAATTCATATTCATCCCCTGTTTGAGGCGGTGATTCTTGGACAGGATGATCGGTTCCGCCTGGCACGCTCCCAAGCCATTTCCAGTTCCAGTGCGCATAAAGAGAATACTGCCCGTGCTCCTGTGGAACCACGTGCTGAGAGCCGTGAGCCTGCTGTTATTTAAGGATGTGTTGTACCATAAAAATCTTACTGTTGAGAAAGGAGGCGGATGGCTCTGAAAGCTTCGGGATTTTAGCGGTTTTAGTTTCATTGTTTTATCGGTATTTTAGTGGTTTTATTTTCATTATTTTATCATTGTTCAGATTGTGTCAGTGAAATTATTCTTGCAGGAATGGAATCCTTTATCCCACACTCCACTTTAAAATCTCGTCCTTTATCTAAACCTTGGTTTTCCAATAAATGTGCTAAGGCTGTTCAAGAGAAGAATGTTGCATATCATAATTGGCTTGTTTCTAATTCTTCAGTTTCATTTTCTGCTACACCAAAGCTCGCAATAATTGCAAAGCAGTTATTAATCAGTCCAAACTAGAGTTTGAACAGGCTAAGAGTAGAAAACTTGCTTCTTGCCCTAATGGTAGCCGAGCATTCTGGTCTCTTGCCAAAGCTATTGGCTGCAACTTTTGCCCATCTCTGCTCCCACCTCTGTCCAAACCAGATGGTTCTGTTGTCACTTCAGCCAAGGATAAAGCTGACCTGCTAGCATCCTATCCCATTTGTATTAATGATCTTGGTAAAACACCTCCCACCATTCCCAACACGCTCCATTCAATGCCTCTTGTGGTCTTCCGTCAAAAGGATATCAGAAGGATTTTGATGAATCTTGATGCTAAGAAAGCTCCAGGTCCTGATGGTATTTCTCCACTTGTTCTCAAAACCTGTGCTCCTGAACTTACTCCTATTCTTTGCTGCCTTTTTTCACTTTCTTTCCTTCTGCTTGGAAATTTGCTCATATCCAGCAGTTCCTAAAAAGGGTGACAAATCCCTCCCATCCAGTTATCTTCCCATTGCAATTACTTCTACTCTTTCTAAAATAATGGAGAAATCAATTAACCGCCAACTCTTAAACTACCTAGAAACCTTCCGTCTGATCAACGATCGCCAGTATGGATTCCGTCAGTGTCGATCCACTGGTGATATTCTGGCTTATGTTACCCATTTATGGACTAATTCAATGGGAAGGTTCGTTGAAACACAGGTAGTTGCTCTTGACATCTCAAAGGCTTTTGATCGTGTTTGGCATAAAGGTCTTCTAAACAAGCTTCCATCTTATGGTTTGCCAACTGTTTTTAGTAATTGGTTATCCACTTTTCTCTCTGATCGCTCACTGAGGGTGATGGTAGATGGCTCTCTGTCTTCTAACTTCTCCACTAATGCCAGTGTCCCCCAAGGTTCAGTTCTTTCCCCCACTCTTTTCCTCTTGTATATTAATGACCTTCTTCCATTGACTGGAAATCCTATCCATAGTTTTGCCGATGATAGCACATTGCATTCCACTTTCCATTTTGAGAAACCTTGTCCTGCTCAATAAGCTTCAACTTCTCGAAAATCTGCTACCAATTCCTTAAATGCCGATCTTCAGGTAATTCTCCAGTGGGGCAAAGACAACTTAGATGATTTCAACCCTTCTAAAACTCAGTCTTGTCTTATATCTCGCAAAAAGGATTCTTCTGCTCCTATGCTTATCTTTAGTGACACTCCGATTTCTAGGCAAAATGATATATCTCTTTTGGGGATTACCCTGACTTCTAATCTCTCTTGGCACAAGCACATTACAAACATTGCTTCCTCTGCATCTAAAAAACTTGGTTTTCTCTTTCGCTCTCGGCGTTACTTTTCTTCCAAACAGCTGCTCACTCTGTAAAAATCGCAAATCCGCTCTGCCATGGAATATTGTTCCCACATCTGGGGTAGTGCCCCCAAAACCTCTCTCAAGCTTCTTGATTCCATTCAGAAGAGGGCAGTTAGGTTAATTAATGATTCATCTCTAACAGAGTCTCTCCACTCGCTTTCTCATAGACGTACTGTTTCTGCTGCATGCCTCTTCTACAGATACTTCCATGGGCACTGTTCTTCTGAATTGGCTTCTATAATTCCTGCTCTCTCTTTCAAAACAGTCCGAACACGTGCCGCCACCAGCCAACATCCATTTACTGTCCAACTTCAAACCCACAGAACCAACTTTTCATCTTCCTTATTTATTCATTCAACTGCCGTTTTCTGGAACAACCTTCCTTCATATGTATTTCCTGAAAATTACAATCTACAGAAGTTCAAGTCCAATGTCAACAAATATCTTCTTTCGTCTTCTCAACCTCCAACCCAAGCACGGTACTAAGTACTATAGGTTCTAATACCTCTCGTGTTTGGGGTTCACATAAAAAAAAAAAAAAAATTATTTTATCGCTTTTATTTTCTCATAAAATTGTTATATATTTTATATATATGCTAAATTTATTGTAAATAGATTTTTTATTCTACATTAATTTAAAGAAAAGTTTTGTTATTTCATTAGTTTTATATATACAGGCATACCTCGATTAACGAATAGGATGCGTTCCACGAAATTACTTCGTTAAGCGAAACTTCGTTTTCAGAGGTAAAAATACTATGGCCAGAATAGGGATACGTTCCTACGTAAAGAAAATGAAAAGCTTTTTTTCGAACAAAGAAAAGTTTTATTAAATAAACAGTCAACTTACATACAAAGTGAAATCACATTTTAAAATATGAGGTTAAAGTTGATTGTTTCTGCTTTTTTTCTCTTTCATTTAACAATTGCCTATACGGAGTTATTGCATTTAACACTGATCGCTTAACTATAACACTTCTTCCTAAATCAGGATCATTTTCACTAAAAAAATTTAAAACGTTTTCAATGTCATTTAAGCACCTTTTTAAATCTTTGGTTGTTAACACTTTTTCGGCAGGAACTTCTTTAACTTCGCCTTCATTATCTTTGTCTTCGTTGCTAACAAGGTTTTCTAAATCTTCCACTGAAAAACCATCATCTTCTGCATTCAATAAATTTCTAACATCCTCTTCATCGACATTTTCGAAACCTATTGATTGAGCCATCTGGATAACTTCATTTCTAATTTCTTGGATGTTATTTTCTTCTTCTAGTACAACTTCTGGCCATATTTTGCGCCAAACTGCATGTAAGCATTTCTTAGTGACTTCTTTCCAAGAACTATCAATGTTTTCAATTGCGTTTTTAATGGTGTACTTTTTCCAAAAAGTTTTAACTGTCATTTCCTCTTTATCCTCTAGTTCAGGTAAATTGCTTAAAATTCGACGCAGATAATAAGCTTTAAATGATGCTATTACTCCCTGATCCAGTGGTTGAATCAGGAAAGTTGTGTTTGCTGGAAGAAACGCAACTTTGACAGGAATGCATGTGTCCAACGTGTTAAGATCAGTAGGATGTCCCGGAGCATTGTCTAACAACAAAAGAGCTTTTTCTTCAAAGTTGTTTTTTTGACAATACCGTTTTACTTCAGGACAAAAGTGGTTAACAAACCAATCAGTAAATAACTCTTGGTAACCCAAGCTTTTCTATTTGCTTTCCATATTACAGGTAAATTCATTTTTATGTTACCTTTTAACGCCCTCGGATTTTCTGAATGGTAAACTAATAACAATTTTAATTTATAATCGCCAGAGGCATTTGATCCAAAGAGTAACGTTAAACGGTCTTTGGCTGCTTTGAACCCAGCAGCTGATTTTTCTTCAATAGAAATGAAGCTTTTTGTTGGTAGCCGTTTCCAGAACAAACCGCTTTCGTCAACATTGAACACCAAATTTGGTGGAAATTTTTCACGTTCAATTATTTCCTTTAGTTTTTCTGGAAACTTATTTGCAGCTTCTCCTGTTAATTTTACACTATGAATCCTGGCCCGTTTTTTTAAATTTCTCGAACCAACCACGAGAAGCCCTAAAGGTTTCCGTAATTTCTTCAGTTTGTTTAGATTTCAGGTGATTAAACAAAAATAATGCTTTTTCTTGAATCACCATTTGACTTAAAGGCATATGACGTTGTGACATATCATCTATCCACAAACTTAACATTTTCTCCATTTTTTCTAAAATTGGATTCCTTAAGCGAGTTAATTTTGCCGCTGTAACATCTGTACAATTCTGAGCAGACTGTTTTATTTTTTCTGATTGACTTAGTATGGTTGTTAAAGTTGATTGCGCTAATCCTAAAGAATGTGCCACATCGGATTTTCTTTCGCCGCTTTCAACACGTCGTACGATATTTAGTTTAGTTTCCAAAGAAATTGCTTTTCTTTTCTTTGATTCTGACATTTTAATTAACTAAAACAAAAATATTTCTATTAAAATTTACAAAATCTACGTTATGTAATGCTACAAAGAACCTACGTCGATTATTGCAATGCGCCACACTGAAACAACGTCAATCATGTAAACAACAACTAAATTATGCGATTGACGCGCAAAACTGTTATAACAGACACGCCCGCAGCTCGGGAATACGTAACGAGTCGCCATCAGTCACCAATCGAATGATTGTCGGGCGTTGGTCTTAAATTGGAATATTTTTTTTATGTTAAATGGGGCTTGAAATTGCGGACTTCGTTATATCGAGGCTTCATTATCAGATGTAACGTTAACCGAGGTATGCCTGTATATTTTACAGTATAAAAGTAAATTAAAAGTAATTATTTGAGCAATGTTATTTATTTCAGTAAAAAGTTTTGAGAATATGAATTTTTCCAACCCCAGAGGCCTGTTTGAAGATATTTTAATAGTGTTAGTTCTTGTAAACTTGGTTACAGCCGATAATTTTTGCTGTTTTTAATCTGTTTGCTAATTTGGGGGACATAGTAAAAGAGTACATTACCAATGGATGATAATGTATTCTTTACTTTTATCTTTTCCTGTTCTTTGTTAAATGCCTGTGGGTTGAGATTTCTCTTTTGTTGTTTTGTTTTCAATATGAGTTTTTGTGGGTACCCATTTTTGCTAAATATTTAGAAAATTCTGTTGATTTCTCTATTGAGTGCTTAATCTTTACTAGTCTTTAAACTCTAAGAATAAAACTTTTAAGAATGTCTACTTTTATGTTTGAGTTTTCGCTTTAAGAGTTCTTTTTTTCAAATTTCAAGTATCAACAGAATCAAAAATATGAACATTAATCGCAATAAATAAATGCTGAACATTAATAAATATGGTATTTCAAACCATGCACATAGCTATACAGTACATTATTACTGTGTGTGTGTGTGTGCGTTTATTTGTTCAGGCAGAAATAAAGAGGGAGGTTCAACTCTTAAAGAATTTTGGAAAAAATTCCATATTTTAGATGTAATCAAAATAATAAAACGAGCCTGGGACAGAATTACAGAGAAGAACATAGTGTTTGGAAGAAACTCTGTCATCATTTTATTGTAATTTTGAAGGATTTCAAGAACCAGCAGAGATCATATAAAATGAAATAGAAGCGGTCACTAACCTAACCTATTGCAACTTGAGGTTTCTACAACTAACATCACTGATCTGCTTCAAACACACAATGGAGAACTTGCACCTCAAGACCTCCTTGAAATGGCAAAATGTGAAGCTGAGGAAAAGAAAATTTAACAGATGAAACACCTGTTCGTTCCTTTACTCTCAAGCGACTTGACGAAGCTTTTCAACACAGAAAAAGCAATAGAGATTTTAGAGTCACAAGATTCAAATTTCAAGCACAATAGTAAAGTTGCTACTGATTTTAAAAAATGCTTACACATGCTATCAAGAAATTTCTAAAGAATAGAGAAGACTCGCTTGGAAACACTTCAAGCATTTCCGAAGAAGAAAACAACCCCTTCTGCTTCCAACAAACCAACAAGTGCCGAGCTGACAAATTTCTTTATTATTATAATTTGCTTGATTTTGAAGGCTATGTTTTCATTTCTTTGGATAAATAAATCATTGTTTAAGCATAAACTATTGTTTTGTTTACCTTTACTTAACATTACTATGGTAAAATTTCATTGTTGAGAATGCAACGCTGACCAGGCTAGCCGGGTGGGTAAAGTGCCTGCCTGGCAACCCAAAGGTCGCGGGTTCAAATCCCGCCTCGGGCTTGGATCAAAATATTGCAAAAACCTTGGGAGGTGCATTATGGCCACAGAAGCCGATGTGCCAACAACTACAAAAAAAAAAAAAAAAAAAAAGAGAATGCAACCCCCATTTTTAACATTGTCTATGAGGGAAAATTTCTGCATTATGAGCTCGCACTAGGAACAAAATAACTTGTAAAGTCGGGAACTACTTGTATATGCAATGTCTTATGTTTCAATAAATTAATGAAAATATTAAAAATTGTGTATTACTTCGAAATCCAAAGGTGGTACACTTGCACTATACTGCCAGCCCATGTGGCCAAATGGTTAGAATATTGTCAACACAATTACCCCACTATATGGGTTTTAGAGGGACGTTGTCTAAGACCTTGTCTTCAAATGCTCTTGTGAAGATTTCTGCCAGGAGGGGGAGAGAGGGGATTGCCCATGCTTAGTCCATCTTTCTTTTGTGTTATTTTCCTTCTAGTAGGTATTTATATTCATGGATGATGTGCAGGAATTTCCGTGCATTATTTTGGTCAGCAGTTGTGCTTTTTACAGGTTCCATGCTGTTCTTCCTGAGTGAGTACTGTTTCTTGCTTTCGGACTCTTGTATTTTTATATTATTATTTTTTTTTGTTTTCTTCCATTATGTAGTTTAATTTAACATTTTATACTTGTGTGTAGGTTGCAGTTAGCACCTCTCTAGCATTATTTTTTACCATTTACAACATTTCTTATATGTGGGGTACCTCCTTAGCCAGGTGGGCAGGAACGGCAGTGCATAACACACGCTTCTTGATTAGACCGGGGTTCGAGCCCGTGACCACCAAATATGGAGGATGCAGAAAGGTCAGGGAATGACCACCACATATCCCTGGAGCAATATGGCCTTAGTTGCTAATGCTCCTAAAAACCAAATAACAAACAACAAACAGAACTGCCAGTAATGCTGCTATCCTGATTCTTGTGCCCCCCCCCCCCACTTCCCTTTTGAACCATGGTTTCATATGTTAGGGTACATTAATGCACAAAACAGCTACTTGTTCTTTTGTGGAGAATCTCAATTTAATGCAGTGCCATTATATTCTCAAAAATTTGAGTTTGATGTGTGAACCCATGTTCCCCCTTCCACTTTCTTTTCCTTTTTTGTTGAAGGCTCCATGAACAGCAGTCATTACAGCAATGAGACTGTATCTCATTGTGATATTAATTTTCACTGTTTAAACCACTGATAGAAATATTCATTGAATTAATAGAAGTAGACTTATCTCCCCCTGTGATTAACTCTCTTTAGGAATATGATACTGTGCACTCTGGATTATCCCCATAACTCCCATTTAATATATCTGCTGTCAGTAGGCCAGCATAGTGTTACCAATAATGTTTTGTCATAAAGATAAGTTCCACAAGGATTGCTGCCAAGAAACTCCAATTTAATTTCATGATCAGCAGTGATTTCCTACTTTCAATAAGTTCAATAGTAAAGCTCTTGATATATGGCTATCATTGAACAGTCAGTAACAAATTCATTTGATACTTATAGTTTAGAATACTTTGACAGTTATCATCATTCGTAATTTGCAATTCCAGGTTTATGTATGCAAGTCCAAAGAATATAACAAGAGCCCATTTTGAAAATATAGTACAGGTAGTTCCCGACTTATGAGTTAATTCATTCCTAGCGTGTGCTCGTAAAGCGGGAATTTATTTCCCATAGACATAATTTTAAAAACTGGTTACGTTCTCAACAGTGAAATTAGTTAGCTAATTAGTTTGTCAATAGTGAAATTATAGTAATCTTATAATACCGTGATAAATCTGACTAAAAAATGAATAGCAAGTGCTTAAAAAACGGTACTCGCCTTGTATAAATCTTCAATAAATTTATTGGTAGATGGTGACTAAATTTAGGTTGGAAGATGCATTAAAAAGAACTAAGGTGGAGAATGGGGTGAAAATATTTTAAACAGATTTTAAAATGAGCGCAAGGAAGTAGAAATGCAGATCTCCAATCCTTGGTTGTCATAAAGAGGTTAAAGGATGCAAATGAAAAAAATTAAACCACCGGTCTTTTTTCCCATTTGCGTCCTTTAACCTCTTTATGACAACCAAGGATTGGAGATCTGCACTTCTACTTCCTTGTGCTCATTTTAAAATCTGTTTAAAATATTTTCACCCCATTCTCCACCTTAGTTCTTTTTAATGCATCTTCCAACCTAAATTTAGTCACCATCTACCAATAAATTTATTGAAGATTTATACAAGGTGAGTACCGTTTTTTAAGCACTTGCTATTCATTTTTAGTCTAATTAGTTTGTTTGAACAATGATTGATTTATCCAAAGAAATGAAAACAGCCTGTAAAATCAAGCACATTATAATAATAAAGAAATTATTTATGACTTACAAATGTTAAAGAATGTTTATTCTTCATCATCATTGATGACTAAATGCACACTCATTGATTACTCATTGCTGGGTTGGCACTCGTTATTGGTTTGTTGCACAAGGAGTCGCCTTCTTCAGAAATGCTTCAAGAGGTGTTTGTTTCCAAGATAATCTCTTCTCTTTTCTTTATAAATTTCACGATAGCATGCATAAGCATTTTTCACGCACAAATTGTAACTAATGACACGTGCAAATGAGATTGAAACTAACATGATTCACGCGGAGTAACAAGTTTATGAAGCTTAAAAAAAAGGAATGAAGGAAGGATTCTGAAAATTTATTTGTTTTTTATATGATTGAAGATTGCAGTGAAGGGGAAACACATTTCACCCTAATAACGTAAAAACCCACACAATTACAGCTATTGGTATTTTTGCAAATATAATAAGATCGAGTTTACTACACATTTATAATTGATTGCACTAACAGAAAAGCCCAATAAACTTGAAAGTGCAAATTGTTTTTATTGTTTTATGGTAGTGACCTCCAGAAACGTACTTTATAAAAATATCACAAAGGCATTCAAAATTGATTCTTATACAGTAATGGAATATATGAGAACGATGAAAGAGCAGTGCAATTTCCATTATAAATATGACCTTTTAGAGAGATAAATAGCTTAGTTATATAGCAAAATTTTCAACTTCCGAGGTCTTGGCATGAATAACTAAAAAACAATGTGTTATTAGGTTCACATTACGATATTTTCACAATACGATGGTGTCTCTCGGACGGAATATCATAAAGCAAGGTGCACTTGTATTGTATAGCTACGCATGTGGTTTGAAATGCGGTATTTATGAATGTTTAACATTCATTTTTTGCAATTAATGTTCATAATGTTCATATTTTGAATACAATGTTCATATAATGTGAATATATTCATATATTCACATTTTTTGCAATTAATGTTCATATGTTCATAATGAATTAATTCATTAATTTAATGAATTAATGTTCGAAAATATGGACATTAAAAAAAAACTCATAAAGCAGGAATTGCCTGTATTTTAGTCACTTAGGAAGAGGAACAAAGCTTGTGAAATATTTATAACTTTGGATTCTTCAAAATTAAACAGTATATCAATGCAGTGAAGTATCTCACTTATTAACTGTTATCTGCTTGTACCCGAGTCATTCATGTTTTTCTCACATATCAACAAAATAATTTTGAATCTTATAATGGACATACCGAGTTGAGAAATAAAAGTATGCAATGAAATTGATTTATCATTTTTTTTGGTACATAATGCTTCTATTATCTCTTCACTACACATTGAATATATATCAGTGTTCTCCCCAAAACATTTTGCCAGCCAGGTGGCATTATTAAGTGCCAGTATAAAGTGCCTGTTGTGACACATTACTCCCATCACCAGCTCCAATTACCAGTGAGTTGTGCCACAGTCGCCCTTCTGTTGCCACCTACTATTCAGGAGAGCCTTCACTCACCTCAAGCATCGATGAGCTGTGGTCATCCAATACCTTGCTGGCAGTTCGTGGGTTTCCCCTCCTTGGACCACTTTCTGTAGGTACTAACCACAGCTGACCATAAGCACCTCACCAACTGTGCCGTTTCGGATATGCTCTGACCCAGTCGGCTGGCCATTACAATTTGGCCTTTGTCAAACTCACTTAAGTCTGCTGATTTTCCCATCTGAAGAATAAGAGTAACACTGATTAAAAGAGCTTAGTATCAGGTGATTTTTTTATACCATGTCCCGACCCGTGCTCGTGCCATAGTTCACCTGCAGTTGCTTCGATTTACATAAAGACTAGCTGATCATAATGTTTTGGCTCATCAGTGTATATATATTGTAGGCATTATATGGTAACACAAGATTTAGAAGAGAATTTCAGAATCACAGTTCTAATGTCTTGACTGATTAATTTGCTTCTGAACAAAGAAAGGTACAGAGGAAGAGATGTTTGTTATTTGTGATTTTAACTGAAATCTCAAGTGCTCAGTTTGCTAAGCAGATAACTTGTTTCCCAAACACTGTTTTGTGAAAATTAGGATACCATATTTGGATCCAAAACAAGCTTGGCAAATTAATTTACATTCAAAATTAGTTTTTTTAAAGCAGCAACATTTAATATATGAAATTTTTTTTTTTTTTACTAATTTTTGTTTACTTTGATTTAAGGCATCAGCATATTTGAAGCAGGGCAAATATAAAGAGGCAGAGATTCTGTATAAACAAGTTCTCACTAGAGCGCATGAAAGAGAATTTGGGAGGATAGATGGTAAGTATTAAAAATCCTGGTGAAAGTAGCAAATTGTCAAGTTTTCATAATTTGAAGAAATCCCAGCTTGACCTTAAGTCTTCTAATTTAATTTGCATGATCATTGCCTGAAGAGTAATGAATCAGAGAGGAATATTGTTTTAAGTTACTCACTGTGTGCTTTCATTGCACTTAGGAGGGAGACATGTTATAATACTTATTTTTTTTTTAACTTTAGTTAGATGACAACTAATAGAGATAGAAAACTTTGTGTGTGTGTGTTTTGGGGATTTAATGGCACATGAGTTGCTTGGCTATAATGTGCCTGTTCATTTTTGATAGAAAACGAATTATTAAATTCTCTTAATACCATTTTAATTTAGCAAAATCTGAATCAGAATTGATGAAATACTCCAATTTGTTGGAATATTTCAGCAGAGTATTTGTTGCAGTACTCCAACAAATTGGAGTATTGTTACAGAAAGTTGAAAAATTTAGTAATGTTTGCCTCAGTATCATCAGTTCACAAAGATTAACATGGATAGCAGAGTTTGTATTGTTGGTAATGGAGCAGTCAGTAATGATGTGCTAGGTGGATTGTTTCCCGTGAGTAGATGGAGGTGAGCCAGATAGGTATTTCCTATTCTTTCCCTGGCAAGGACTACTTCTCATCATAATGCGCAGATGCTGTAAGTGGCAAATTATCAGATCCAGTTTAAACTGAAAGAGTATATTATTAATTTGTGAGCGTCATATTGCTTTACATTGTGCAAGGACATGCTATACAGGGTGTTTCAAAAGTGATGGTCAATAATTTAAAGGTGACAAGTACAAACTATAATAAGCGAAAAAGTCCCAGTGAACATCAGGTAGCAAATGAACTGTTTTCGAGATAATGCACATTTTCTGTTAAGATCCACCACTGACTATGGGAGCACTAGTTTAGCAAAAAGCTGTGAATCCTTTGCTAAGGGTGCCAAATGATAATATAAATGGCGACATAAGATAATATATTTTTAATTTTTGGTTTCAACACCACAGGATTTTACAGATGTTACATGTTACAGGATGTTCTTTCTAACACCCTTTCCTCAACATCAGGTGTTATGTTTCTGGGACTATATGCTCATACTCCATGTGCGAAGCACCCATGTTCTCTAAGGTGTTGATATACCCTGATGAATGTGTGCCTGTTTTTTTTTTTTTTTTTTATGAAAACCCCAAACACAAAAGGTATCAAAACCTATAGTACATAGTACCGTGCATGGGTTGAAGGAGAAGTATGGGGGGAGGGGGATGCCGGAAACCTTGCTCTAGAGATTAAACATGGGTTTCGCCACTGCCTTCGGCGGGAAATGCTTCTTGGTACAAACATGCAGTCTCAAGTGCACTAGCGTTGGCTTTACCATACACGAAGTGCATGTCCGCATACTCTTCATTGCTGTAACCTCTTTCCATGTTGACTATCCTTTGACAAGTACTAGTATGCCTGGTATGTCTCAGAGCATTGAGAGAAAAGAAATGGAGAGAATGAGCATAACCTAACCTAAAAAAACAAGTAAGTCTGTGGATCCCAACTCTGTTACAGTTCACCTTGCCAGTGGTGGATCCCAACTAGAAAAATGCAATATCTCGAAAATGATTCACTTAAGGACCCATGTTTACTAGGCTTTTTTTGCATATTGTGGTCTGTACAGTTCAACTTTAAATTATTGACTATCACTTTTGAAACACCCTGTATAAATGATTGGGCTGAAGCCGGAACGGGAATATTGGTTAAATTTTTTGCTGCTTTGTTGATTAGTTCATTCTCTAATCTGCAACATGCTAGAATCCAACAAAAGATGAACAGCAGTTGATGGTCTGCAATTTGTGGTAGTAGGCTTCTGACTTGATTTGGACAAAATGCTGAAAAGCGCAGAGTCTGATGACTAAATGCGAAACTACATGGTTTGCTGTTTGTGTTGTCTAAGAGGAGGTGCTTACTCTTCGTCACTCTACGTATATTCTTGTTTGCTTTTGCATCCTTTGCTTTTTTTTATCATGTGCTTGTTTGTTGTGCCTTTTATTAGTTCTCTTTGTGATCGCTTCTCTTGTGACTTTTATTAGTTCTCTTTGTGATCACTTGTCTTGTGACTTTTCTCGTGAAACCTTGAAGCTGATATATCAGCTTCAAGCGTCTGTAATTACTTAAAACGGTGTTCGCAGCCGGCCGCTAGTTAGTACACCGGACCAAACCTATTGGTAACTCTCTAGGAGGCTTCCGGATCAGCTAGTGTATAATCTTGCTACCTCTACTCTGCCAGATAGTGACTGGAGGGAGTCCTGGTAGTGTGTATGTGGGGAGCATTGTCGAGGCCACGTTATGTCAAGGATCTGGCTATATTCTTACCACATGTACGCCATATCCAAAAATTTCATTACTTCATACAGCATGTCCCACCCACTTTTTCTTACTATTGAATACACCATGAATTGTCAAAATAATAGAGCAAGCTTATCTGCGAAAAGATCTAAACCTCCCAAGGACTTCCTAATTCATTTCACAAATATACGTGGTCTCAATTCTAATCTCAACGATGTCCATTTCCACTTGCAGTCTTCCAAACCCCATGTACTTTTTCTGACTGAATCTCAGTTATCGGTTGATTCAACTACTGCTCATCTCAGATGTCCAAATTATTTGCTGTATGATTCCTTTCGCCTCAAAGGTGGTACTTGTGCATATGTCCGTTCTGATATTCCCTGTCAGAGACTTGGCAATTTGGAATCTTCTCTCTTTAATCTTCTCTGGCTTAAAATCTCTCTACCTCATTGTGTCAAATTCATCTGTTGTCTCTACCGTCCTCCCAACTCCGCTGATCACTTGGAGCTCTTTGACTTCCTCTCTTTGCAACTTGACTTTCTCCAGTCGAACTTTCCCAACAGTGAGGTAATTTTCCTTGGTGATTTTAATGTTCACAACTCCAGCTGGCTTCCGTTTTCTAGTCACACCGACCCAGCTGGTCGAGATGCTGAGGCTTTTGCAATTACTAATGACCTAGCACAGATTGTTCATTTACCTACAAGAATACCGGCCAGTCCTAATCATACAGCCAATACGCTTGATCTTTTTCTCACAAACAACCCTTCTAAGTACAAGGTCGAAGTGAGAAGTCATCTAGGCACTTCAGATCACAACTTGGTGATTGTCTCTTCTCCAATGGAACCTTTATCTCATGGCTATTCCCAACCTCGTATTGTTTGGCATTACAAGAATGCAAAATGGGATGACCTGAAAGTCTTTTCTTCTTTTCCTTGGTCTGATTACTGTTTCAAAACTTCAGATGTCAACGTTTGTGCAGATCGTGTCAGTGAAATTATTCTTGCAGGAATGGAATCCTTTATCCCACACTCCACTTTAAAATCTCGTCCATTATCTAAACCTTGGTGGTTCCAATAAATGTGCTAAGGCTGTCCAAGAGAAGAATGTTGCATATCGTAATTGGCTTGTTTCTAATTCTTCAGTTTCATTTTCTGCCTACACCAAAGCTCGCAACAATTGTAAAGCAGTTATTAATCAGTCCAAACTAGAGTTTGAACAGGCTAAGAGTAGAAAACTTGCTTCTTGCCCTAATGGTAGCCAAGCATTCTGGTCTCTTGCCAAAGCTATTGGCCGCAACTTTTGCCCATCTCTGCTCCCACCTCTGTCCAAACCAGATGGTTCTGTTGTCACTACAGCCAAGGATAAAGCTGACCTGCTAGCATCCCATCCCATTTGTATTAATGATCTTGGTAAAACACCTCCCACCATTCCCAACACGCTCCATTCAATGCCTCTTGTGGTCTTCCGTCAAAAGGATATCAGAAGGATTTTGATGAATCTTGATGCTAAGAAAGCTCCAGGTCCTGATGGTATTTCTCCACTTGTTCTCAAAACCTGTGCTCGTGAACTTACTCCTATTCTTTGCCGCCCTTTTTCACTTTCTTATTCCAAATGTGTTTTTGCTTCTGCTTGGAAATTTGCTCATATCCAGCCAGTTCCTAAAAAGGGTGACAAATCCCTCCCATCCAATTATCGTCCCATTGCAATTACTTCTACTCTTTCTAAAGTAATGGAGAAATCAATTAACCGCCAACACTTAAACTACCTAGAAACCTTCCATCTGATCAACGATCGCCAGTATAGATTCCGTCAGTGTCGATCCACTGGTGATATTCTGGCTTATGTTACCCATTTATGGACTAATTCAATGGAAAGGTTCGGTGAAACACAAGTAGTTGCTCTTGACATCTCAAAGGCTTTTGATTGTGTTTGGCATAAAGGTCTTCTAAACAAGCTTCCATCTTATGGTTTGCCAACTGTTTTTAGTAATTGGTTATCCAGTTTTCTCTCTGATCGCTCACTGAGGGTGATGGTAGATGGCTCTCTGTCTTCTAACCTCTCCACTAATGCCGGTGTCCCCCAAGGTTCAGTTTTTTTCCCCACTCTTTTCCTCTTGTATATCAATGACCTTCTTCCATTGACTGGAAATCCTATCCATAGTTTTGCCGATGATAGCAGATTGCATTCAACTTTCCATTTTGAGACCTTGTCTTGCTCAATCAGCTTCAAGGTCTCGAAAATCTGCTACCAATTCCTTAAATGCCGATCTTCAGGTAATTCTCCAGTGAGGCAAAGACAACTTAGTTGATTTCAACCCTTCTAAAACTCAGTCTTGTCTTATACCTCGCAAAAAGGATTCTTCTACTCCTATGCTTATCTTTAGTGACACTCCGATTTCTAGGCAAAATGATATATCTCTTTTGGGGATTACCCTGACTTCTAATCTCTCTCTTGGCACAAGCACATTACAAATATTGCTTCCTCTGCATCTAAAAAACTTGGTTTTCTCTTTCGCTCTCGGCGTTACTTTTCTTCCAAACAGCTGCTCACTCTGTATAAATCGCAAATCCGCCCTGCCATGGAATATTGTTCCCACATCTGGGGTGGTGCCCCCAAAACCTCTCTCAGGCTTCTTGATTCCATTCAGAAGAGGGCAGTTAGGTTAATTAATGATTCATCTCTAACAGAGCCTCTCCACTCGCTTTCTTATAGACTCACTGTTTCTGCTGCATGCCTCTTCTACAGATACTTCCATGGGCACTGTTCTTCTGAATTGGCTTCTATAATTCCCGCTCTCTCTCTTTCAAAACAGTCGGAACACGTGCTGCCACCAGCCAACATTCATTTACTGTCCAACTTCAAACTCACAGAACCAACTTTTCATCTTCCTCGTTTATTGATTCAACTGCCGTTTTCTGGAACCACCTTCCTTCATACGTATTTCCTGAAAATTACAATCTACAGAAGTTCAAGTCCAATGTCAACAAATATCTTCTTTTGTCTTCTCAACCTCCAACCGAAGCACGGTACTAAGTACTATAGGTTCTAATACCTCTCGTGTTTGGGGTTCACATAAAAAAAAAAAAAAAAAAAAAAAAACTTGTCACTTTCGATTCCCCTGTGTGAATTGGGGATATATTTACACATCTCAAGTCCATGGGGACCTCCCTTGAGTCCAAGGATACTCTCATAATCATGGCTAAGAGCCTGCTTACTTCCTTTGCTGCCTCCTTTAATATCACTAGATAGATCCCATCCACCCCAGTGCCTTTCTTATGTTTAACTTAGCAATTTCTCCTCCACTTTGCTCTAAGCTATTACAAAATCTTTTAACTCCCTGTTTGATAAGCTTCTTGCCTCCACTTCCAAACAGAATTCCTCTTGTGTGAATGTAGATGCAAAATACTTGTTCAGTTTGTCAGCTACCTGAGCAGAATCAACAATCAAACCAATGATATCAAGTGGACCAATGTGATTAATGCCATTTCTTCTAGAGTTTACATAAGTAAAAAAGTCTTTACTGTTTTTCTTTGCATCCTTTGCCCAAGATTTCTCATAATCTGCCTTTGCTTGCCTAACCTCCTTTGTGACTTGGTTACAGACTATCTTATATGCATCTGTGAACTCAGAGATAGGCATCTCTGATGTGATCCACTTTAGAAGAATGCAACAGTATTTGTAATTGGGAGCCATTTTCTGCAGGTTAATACCAAAACGCAGCAGTGCCTGGGCAGGTAAGAAACAATTACAAATTTTCAGATGGTTGTATTTGAAGATTGGTGTGGGGTGTCCAACCTCAAGGATGGTGGAGGGTTGTGCCACTGGCAGAAATCCCAGATGTTAGAGGCATTTATCACTCCTGTGAACATCTTTACTATAGTCATTAAATGTCTGATTTCAGTTAACCTTGGGAGCCTTGGTACATTTAGCTTTTCAGCCATGTGGGTGTTTCTTAATTCTAAAAATTCTTGTTCATTTTCAGAACAAATATCCAAACATGGCCCAAGTTTTTATTAGCCCGGGGATTTTTTTTTTTTTTACCCTATTTAATTGTTCCAAATTTTAGGCTTAAACTCATTTTTGCTGTGGTTGTGGCCATCAGCATCTGGTCTAACACAGCCTCAAGTGACTCATTTGTAGTCTGTCCTGACATCCATCTTATGCTTGTTGGTGATTTCATTCTTAATTGTATTTATTTCTCTACTACTTTTCATGATAAAATTACTGAAATTGTGCTGAATTTCACTTCTTCGTGATTTTGTATATATGAACTTTTCCCCTACAATGAATAAAGGATGAATAAAGTTCATGCTTTGACTTTTCTTTTGAAATGAAATGATCATCTGGCTACTGTGCTTTGTATCAGTTGGGTCTGCTTCTCCCTGACTTCTATCCTTTGTTTGTTTAATATTTTATATATATTTTTATATATATAATAATATAATATATCATAATTATATATTATATTATCTATATAATACTTCTATAATTTTAAATTTCTATAATCATATTTTTAAACCAAACATGGAATCACTAAGCAATGTGACCATCACCCCTTTTTTGGTATTTTCACACTGACCATGCTCAGGAAAGAGTTAAGTGCATGTGACCTGCTTAGTTTGAATTGGAAATGGGTGTACAGGCAGTTCTCGCTTTACGAGTTCCAGGGTTTTCAAGTTTTTTTTTTTCCCAAGTATCAATTATCAACAAAATCGAAAATATGAACATTAATTGCAAAAAATTTATGTTAAACATTCATAAATACCGCATTCCAAACCACGTGCATAGCTATACAATACAGTGTACCCCACTTTACAATCTGAACCCAATAACACATTGTTTTTTTGGTAATTTGTTTCAAAATCTTGGAAGTTGAAATTTTCGCTGTATAACTAAGCTATTTATCTCTCTAAAATGTCATTTTTAAGGTCACGAGCATGACTTTAGGGCCATATAAAAGGTTGTGAGCTTGGTTTGTAAATTATATTAGTTACCAATTCAAATCATTAAAATGCACTACGTTTTCATCATTATCATATGTTACGTTATAAGAATCAATTTTAAACGCCTTTGTGATATTTTTCTAAAACACACTTCTGGAATTCACGACCATAAAACAATAAAAACAATTTGCACTTTCCGGTTTATTGGGCTTTTCTGTTACTGCATTTGCAATAATACCAATAACTGCAATTGTGCGGTTTTTTACGTTATGGCGAAATGTGTTTCCCCATTTACTGAAATCTTCAATCGTATAAAAAACATAAATAAATTTTCAGAATCTTCTTTTCATTCCCTTTTTTTATTAAGCTTCCTAAACTTGTTACTCTGCGCAAATCCTCTATGGGTAATAAATATCTGCTTTATGAGTTTTCGCTTTACAAGCACGTGCTAGGAACGAATTAACTCAAAGTCGAGAACTACCTGTATAAGTGTTATTTTGGATTAATGTCTAGTTTTACCACAGAGGAAGGGAAATATTCTTGTCTGAAACTTCCAGCCATCTTTATTTAATTACTGTATTTACCTGATTTACTATTTGTGCAAATCTTCATGTAAGTTTTGTTTCCACATAGCCAGTTTTTATTTTCATTTTCACAGACCTTCATGTTATATTAGTGTCAGGCCACTTTGCCCCCAGGGTGCAGCCAACACCAGGGCAGCTGCTCCTAATGCCCCATCCTAGGTACAAGGAGCCAGGTCAGGGTCCACTATTCTCTGTAAGTGCTGTAATGCACAAATCCTGCACCAACCAGAAGTAGTGCAATACCAGTGGGTGGCAATCACTGTCTGGTATCTGTTGAGAGTTCTGTGGATCATAGTGGCAGCCTAATAGCTTTGCCAGTGAACTAGCATATTTAACATATTGGCATAGGCAGCCAGAATTAAATATAAAGAAGCCGGACGACCACAATTGGCAGAGCCAGCCAGGATTAAAGGTTTTTTTTTTTTTTTTTTTTTTTCATAGTGTAACCACGATTAGTGTACGCCAGCCAGGATTAAAGCAGTTTTTTAAATAGTGCAGCAGCAGAACAATTAGTGAGATGAGCCAGGATTAAGGTGTTTTTTAAAGTGTAGCAGAGAATTCAGGTCAATATAGTAATAGTAAGAAGAAAGCAAATATATATATGATTATGATATAAATGATTATATATAAACGATTATTATTACAACATGTATTATGTTGCAATATAGAAATAGTGAGAAAAATTGTTTATTATAATGTATATTACATGTATCAACTGTTGATTGGTATTTAACCCCAGGGGCTCACATCTGGTGAGTATGGGTTTGGCACACCCAGGGTCCTGAGCTGGATATCATCATTCTTCTCTTTCTTGGTGATTCCCTCTTTTTTTTTCACTGGTGCAGCATAAGCCTCAGGCTTCCTTGCACCATGTAGCTAATAATAATATATTGCTCTTTAACGTGTTCACCGCCTGCTTAATGCATCTATACATCAGGGTATTTTTGTCCATCTTGATGAAAAATCATCTGACTGTAAAAATGATTTTTTTCTGATTTGCTGGATGAAACTGGATATCTTTTTTATCAAGCAACTTCACCAGATACCAACTAATTCACCACAGTGAGAAGAAGTCCAAAAAAAAAAAAGTCTATATCCTCCTCAATCTAGAAGAGACTCAAGCCCATGATTGTTGAACTCACTGTGGCTGTGTTCACATGCACATCAATATTAAGTAAGAATCGCTTGGTTTTATTGTGAAATACACTTGGTATCTTTGATAATACTAATTTATATAAACTGTCATTCACAACTAACTTTTGTTTTATCCTTTAATTCACTTGCTCATACTGGTTACAACTAAGAACACGTCAATAATATTGAATTCATTCTAACCAGAGCACCCAGACATATTAGACAGAAAACCCAGTTTCATCACATTTTCTTGCAAGTGGTTAGAGATGCATTAATTCCCCTTTTTTTATATACAAAATACTACATAGCCATTCTATCAAAGATGAACTTTTATCACCTTAATATTCACATACAGGAACTACATTCAAAATCCACTGTGGAGGATGTTATTCACGGATGGAAAATTGTAGGTGATGCCTCAGTGAACAAATGGCCACTCAGGCCATTTGTTTGTTTTACATTAATCATCCATAGGGAGCAATGGATGGCTGATCCATAGCTGATGGTTGATGTGCAGTGGTAGCATAGTTGTGCATAACCACATAAGTCCATTGTCAGAGTGACTTTTTGTGCTATCTGAAAGTAATTTTAAAAACAAAAGTTACATTTTTATTTAGTTTACAAGTTTTTTTTTTTTTTTTTTTTTTCCTGTTTTTATTAAACAAGTAGATTTTGACTTGCAAACTGTAAGCATGTTTTCCAGAAAGGAAAGCTTTTTTGTTAGTTTGCATTAACAAACTAATCTTAAACTGCTCATTCACTCTAGTGGTACTGCTTCTGCCTTCCCATCGCAAGGCCAGAAACCTTTTAATGCAGTGAAATACATCTAGACATCTATAATCGGTCCAGGTTATGTGTCCATCCTTGCAGACCATCTGCATCCCTTCATTGTCATCTTGCACCCACAGGGCAATGGACTCTTCCAGCAGAACAATGCACCTCCCCACAGAATTGTGGTGACTAGAACATGGTTCAAAGAGCATTCCGCAGATTTTATCACCATAAAACGGGTGAAGCAGTACCCATTCACCAGATGTGAACCCAAACTTTTCCATTGAATTTGTCTATATGGATAACATAATCAAGAATATCACCAGTGGTTCAACACTGATGGCATCCATACTGGTGATCGTTGATCTGATGGAAGGTTTCCAGATAGTTTGAGTTGGCAGCTAATTGATTTCTCCATTACTTTAGACAGTCACCCCAGGGGTTCACTTCTGGTGAGTATGGACTTGGCACACCCAGAGCTGGATATCATCATTCTTCTCATTTTTGGTGATTCCCCTCTACTTCTGACTCTTGTTTTCTTTCTCTCTCTCTCACTCAGGGTAACTCGGGAATATTTTTTTGGCTGGTTCAGCATAAGCCTCAGGCTTCCTTGCACCATATGGCTTATAATAATAATAAGAGTAGAAGTAAGTGCATTGGGATGATAATTGGATGGGATGGATTTGTCACCTTTCTTATGAACAGTTGGACAGACAACTTGATTAGTCGAGACTCACAAATTTTCGTAAAATCGGACAAATACTAATAATTTATTGTAATTTTTCCTTGTAGAGGATCGGCGATCTCATTATGGGTTTAAAATAAACTTTGTGGATTTTTTGAAATGGGTAGTATAGGCTATTTTTGGAAATTTTAAAGGAATATTTAATTTTATGAATATTGTATATTTTATTTTAAGGCAGAAGAATACTCTTACCTGGGGTTTTCTTCAGGGACAGCTGAATCAGGGAGAGGTGTAATTCAGGTGTTGAAATTGCAATTATATGGAAGGAGGACGAAGGAAAAAGCCAGTTTTTGTCCTAAATCCTTGCATGGGGAGTAATTGTTGGCATAAAGGGAGATGATGTCCTTGCCTGTCCAGCTATCTAATAAAGTTTTGAGACTTTAGGACCACCACATATTTTTTTTACTTTCTTATGAACATGCTGGATATGAGCAAATTTCCAAGCAGAAGGGAAACCATCTTTGGAATAAGAAAGTGAAATAGGTGACACTGAACAGTAGTAAGTTCAGGAGCATTTTGAGAACAAGTGGAGAAATTCCATCACCGCCTGAAATTTTCTTAGCATCAAGATTGTTCAAAATCCTTCTGATATCCTTTTGACAGAAGATCACAGGAATGCCTCCTGTGATCTTTCTACAAACTGCATACAGGAATGTATGCAGTCTACTGGGAATGGTAGGATGTGGTTTACCAAGATCATCAATACACAAATTGAAAGAAAAGTAGTATGCTAGCAGGGCAGATTTATCTTTGGGTGAAGTGGCAGTAGAACCATCTGGTTTTGATAAAGTGGAAATACAGATGGAAAACTGGGCACCTTAGAGGAGCTCGATTAAGATTAATGAATAAAATGCCTTCTACCTGCAGGGGCTCTTGATTGCCTGCCGCTTTGCTTATTCTTAACTGTGTAATTTAGTTATTTTGACTTTAAATAAAGTATCAAAGAAGTTACAACAACATAAAACCGAGGTAACACATTTCTAAATTAATAATTACCATTTAATGTAGTGTTTTTAATCTACCCGCTTAATATTTTAAATTGTAATGAAAAATAATTTTCTAATCATTTTTTTTTTTTTATCTTAGATGAAAACAAACCAATTTGGCAAGTTGCAGAAGAACGAGAAGAGAATAAAAATAAGCATAAAGAAAATGCCCCTTATGGAGAATATGGAGGGTGGCATAAAGCTGCTAAAGTTGACAGGTATTCGAAACACATGATTACTCTTTTATTATAATATCTTCTAATGAGAATTGGCTTGGTTTAGAATATCTCGAAACTTGTAAATATTAATTAATAATTTTAATGATTAGCAATATCAGTCAGCTGAATGAAATAAATATTGGTTACATTCATAACATATATAGACCAGTTAATAGTAAGCCTCCCAAGTTGACAGCATTCATCCCCAATGAATTATCTAACATCAAAATATCAGATGTATGAATGTTATGAGATGCATAAAAGTTCTTCGTGCAGAAAAAGATGTTGAATGCACATTGAATCCATTAATAAAAAATCTATACGAGAAATCTAATGTTCTATCATCCTGTTTTTTCTTTGCTAATGATAAAAATTGGTTGGTGGAGTGCATCTTGATGTTATGTTGTTGATCTTTCAGCAGTCATATGAAGTTTCATATAATAGTAATGGTAACTTTAGCTCATCTTCTAAAATTTAAACACTTAGTTTGTGGCCAGTCAGGAATTAATATCATGTTCAGTGATTCTAAATAAATTTTGAATTCTAAAATAAACAATAAATACACTGTATAAAACTGTTTTATTAGTGTGGTTTTGCATTAGGTTTAATGGGGAAAAGAAAAGAACAAAAGATAGAAGAACTCATGCCAGCTAGGGTATAGCAGTTCTGTATATCTACATTAATTCTTTGTGTAATTGATTTGCATTTTAAAAATGCTTAATATATAAAAATTTTTGATACTACATGACATATAATTGCATCTCATTTGGAAGTTCAGCCCTTACATCAACTTGGCCTCAGTATGTAGCAGTGTCTTTTCCATTATTTCTTATGTGATAGATATTAATTTACCTGGCGATTTTCAGGAACACATCTAATATATAATAAATAAATTTCTGTTTATTCTCTAGATGGCCAAGGCCAGAAGAGTTCACAAATTCATTATGACTACATATATACTGAATTATTAATGGCAGCTGGATTTTCAATGCCACAGTCGCAATGGGCCATGCATTTTTTATGACAGCACACTGACTCTACCTGTAATATCCTTGCTTGTGATTGTGCTTACAAGTGGATCATAGCCAGCCCCGATGTATAGTTTGAGAAAAGATAGTACTATATATATTTTAATCTAACTTTGCAGCAGTTTAGCATTTGAACTGTCAGAAGAGTAGAAAATTGTTGGAAGCAAGGATGGGGCAGCAGGAACAATAAAATTTTGTATAGTTTGTTAGTGTCAGAATGAATTTCTTTCTCAACATGATGCATTGTGTGTGTGTGTATGTGTGTATTTTTCCCCAGTGTATTAGAATAACTAATAAAAATGGTTTGTAAAATTATATTTTCAGTCTCTCTAAATAAAAACAGCTGATATTCTATCAGCTGCTTTAACCATCTTTAAGCACTTAAGAGTCATTTTGACCAACATATTTTTAGATCTTTAATACTTCTGTTCACTCATGTGTAATTTGCCACATTAACAATTTAATTTTTTTCTAGAATATGTCTACTAAAAATTTGAGAGATCTCTTTGAATAGGATCAAAATGACCTTTAGAGAGGTGCAGTCATACATATATGGTTTTGCTTGGCTGCCTCAGCACACTAACCTTATATTTGTCTCCTTTGCCATAACTAACATAGTGATATCAAGGTAAATTAGTTTGATCTTTGCCAGAGTTTTACATTTATGATGAAGTTACACTTCCACAAAGTATTGTTATGATATACTATTCAGTGACAAGCTATACATACTGCATAGAATGCATAGAAATATTTATGATCACTAGCATCAATTTATTGTAGCAAATATGCAAAGAATATAAGCATAAAAAATATTATTCTGCCACTAAAAGACTTAAATCAACAACTGTTCATTTAGATAAATAATAAGCAAATGATTTTGATGGTTTGTCTAAACCTACATGGCTGCCAATAACTGTCCAGATTTTTGATGGAGAATAGACTTTTTTTTAATCCAATTTAACTCTTCCCCATCTCACCATTGTAATATAGCAGGTGACAGAGGTTTCCCCCCCATCTTTTTTGCAAAGACAGTTCCCCCCCCATATTTTTCTTTTCACAAAATATAAAACTACATCAAAAATTAGATTTTTCTTTTGTAAATTTCTACTAATTTTTGTTAACAATGTGTGTTTCGGTAAGATACCATATAAACAGGATGTAAAATTTCAGGAGATGTAGACGAGGTTTTTCATGTATTCTGAAATCTTAAAAAAGGTAGGGTGGATTTGTGTAACCTATGTGTAACATATGTGTGTGATTTCTAAATTTGAAGTGGCTGGAAACTTGTATCAGACATTTGCAAACATATAATAATAAAAACATTATGCAGCACACAAATAGAAATGAAAAAATAGGTGGTTTTTTTTTTTTTTTTTTATTAAAACCCCAAGCACAAGAGCTATTAGAACCTATAGTACTTAGTGCCATGGGCGCCTCCGTAGCCAGGCGGACAGGAGCAGCAGTGTGTAGCACACACTTCTTGATTAGACCGGGGTTCGAGCCCGTGACCACCAAATACGGAGGATGCAGAAAGGTCAGGGAATGACCACCGCATATCCCCGGAGCAATATGGCCTTAGTTGCTAATGCTCCTAAAAACCAAATAACAACAACAACTTAGTGCCATGTGTGGATTGAAGGTTGAGAAGATGAAAGAAGATACTTGTTGACTTTAACTTCTCTAGATTATAATTTTCACTAAATACATACGAAGGAAGGCTGTTCCAGAAAATGGAAGTTAAATGAATAAATGAAGAAGAAGAAAAGTTGGTTTTGTGAGTTTGAATCTTGACAGTAAAAGAATGTTGACTGGTTGCAGCAAGTGTTCGAACTGCTTTGGGAGAGAGAGAGAGAGAGAGAGAGAGAGAGAGAGAGAGAGAGAGAGAGAGAGAGAGAGAGAGAGAGAAGAAAAAGGGGGAGGATTATAGAAGCCAATTCAGAAGAACAGTGCCCATGGAAGTATCTATAGAAAAGGCATGCAGCAGAAACAGAACGTCTATGAGCCACAGAGTGGAGAGACTCTGTTAGAGATGAGTTGTTATTTAACCTAATTGCCCTCTTTTGAATGGAATCTAGAAGCGTCAGAAAGGTTCTGGGGGCACTGACCCAGATGTGGAAACAATATCCCATGGTAGGGTGGATTTGCAATTTGTACAGAGTGAACAGCTGTTTAGAAGAAAAGTAATGCACAGAGCGAAAGAGAAAACTCCAGTTTTTTTAGATGCAGAGGAAGCAATATTAGCAATGTGCAACTATTTCTTCGTGAATTCAGTTGGGTGTTTTTTCTTACAGAAAGAGGAACTGAATCACTGATCTGTATTCCACTTTATCCATTACGTCACCTCACTTCATTCAGCCGCTGCAAAGAAAAATGAAAAGGGGGGGGGGAATAAATTTTCAGATTGAAACCAAAATTTGTGTAGTTGCTATTGAAATTTTAAGGTATCAAACAAAAAAAAATTCACCTTTCTATCACAACTATTTCTGAGTGAGTACAAATCTTTTTAGAACCACCCTCAGTGGCTGTGCTATGAAATGGAGAACTATATCTAAATATATTAACTATAACATATCAAACTGTACATGAACTTTCCAGCCATTTCACAGAATATTCTTTTAATCCTACTGATGGTCTCCATAATCATTACAAAACATGGTGGCACTACCTGCCAGGCAATTTTTTTTTTTTTTTTTTTTTTCCCTTCCCTTTCCGGAAAAAGTTTATAGGTTTTTTGAATTCTGCTTGGAGTATACCAATATTTCATCATTCCTTAATGAATTGCAATACTTATTGTATGCATTTTTAAATTTTTTAATAAAAAAAGATTAAATAGTTAAAATACTGGGTTTTTTTAATACATTTTATTTTCAAAAAAAAAAAAAAAATTATATTGAGCATTTTTTAAAAAATGTTATGAGCATAGGCATAAAATATAGAGTTGGAACTATTAGCCTTTTCCATTTTTCATTTTAGAAAACCATTAAATGTGCAAAATTTAAAATGAGCACACGTGCATATATTTTTTATTATTATTTATATATATAAATAGTTTTTAAAAATTTTACATATGTAAAATGCTATTGTTCACTTTCATTTTCAAATTTTTTCAAAATTTATTTCAAATTAAGCATGCCTTGAGGCTCAAGCTCACAATATTTGAATATTATGCATGCTGCAAACTATTCTAAGCAACAATTATTGCTTTCCATGTTTCTGTGTTTGGTATTTAAAAAAATAATAACAAATCTTGAAAATAATACACAGTTTGCAAAGTTTAGGACCATTAATAATTGTTAGATCACTTGAAAGTTTTACAAAGAACTTGAACTAGAAACTGACACATTCCAAGTTTTGTATCATCAGTAGCAGTCAGTTTCTGGTGCAGTATCTGCTGGGTGTGCTGACACTATAACTCTGGGAAAACAATAAATAAAAATTCTAAAACCATACCAAGTAAAAATTTGTCTGTATTTAGGATGGTACAGGAAATCACAGATTTTTATTTTCAACCAACAATTAAATGCAGGCCCTTTATTTTTGAATTACATCTCACAGGTGTACTATCAAAACTGTAAGGTTAAAGAGCAAAATATCCAGTTCTTTTATTGTGAGACCAATTGATATATATGGCATAGTAATCACTCCGTTTATGAAATTCTGTCTGATGAGCAAGAATTTGAAGCTACAAATTCAGTTTACAAAACCCAACTTCGGAAACTTTGCAGTACTTTATCTTTTGAAACTATAATGAACATGAATGAAATAATTTCAAAATTTATTATTTAACCTGTATTGTACATACATGTATAATACAATTTTATTTTGAAATATTAGTGTTGCTTGTGAGATCAAGGGCATTAAATTCTCCAGGACACAGCTGATATTAATAATTTAATTACTTATTTAGTTAGTTTGTTTGTTTGTTTGTTATTTGGTTTTTAGGAGCATTAGCAACTAAGACCATATTGCTCCGGGATATGCGGTGGTCATTCCCTGACCTTTCCGCATCCTCCGTATTTGGTGGTGACGGGCTCGAACCCAGTCTAATCAAGAAGCATGTGCTACGCACTGCTGCTCCTTCCCACCTGGCTACGGAGGCGCCTACTTATTTAGTAATTTAGCATTGTATGCAATCATTTTACATAACTGCAAGGCCCTTTTTGGTGCATCATTCTCCTGTTCTGTTCTGTTCTTTGTGGTTGAGTTGGGTGTTTTCCTTGCAGAAAGAGGAACTGAATCACTGATATGTATTCCACTTTATCCATTGTGGCACCTCACTTTATTCAGTAGTATAAAATGCTTTTCCTAATATTAATGCATTACCAATCATCATTATTACAGCTATGAAATTTTCAGAAAAGAAATTCTTCAATAAATTAATAAATAAAAATCCACTCATTGCTGAATTTTGGAAAGAGACTTTATAAATATGTACTGCTTTATGTCATAATATAGTATAATAGTGTGCTCCAGACACCTCCTTTTAAGTGGGAAGATCATTAGAACTAGTGGTGGGCATAATTGAGAGATCATAATTGAATAATAAATTATCGATTTTTGATAATCGAATAGAAACTCATAATCTGAAATCTGATGTATGGGGGAAGGGAACACACTCACACACACAGAGATTGACAGCTGCATGAGATTGCAGTACTTAAGCTTTAGCTTTGGTAATGTCAGTTCAGATCCTTCCACTATCGTTTCCTCTTTTGTTTAAATTTTGCTGTTTTTGATTTTGCAATCAAATTATTTGCATAATTGATTACTTTGATTATTAAAATCAATTTTAATAATTCAATTGTGCCATCATTAATTTAACACTCTTCTGTCCACTTGGACAAATTCGCGAAACTTTCCTCAGTTGTGTGCAAACAAGTTTTCTAAGAAAGTTTTCTATAGTGATCATGATTTTTACATAATAATCATGATCACTATAAGCTGATTCTCTCATGTTGCACTGCACTGGATGAGTATTCCAGATGGTGTAATTATTCTGCAGGTGATGCTACTGGAAATTTTAAGTGGCAAGTGATAATCTTTTTTTTCTCCTTCTTCCACTGAATCATATATTGTCACATAAGTTTAAAATTTTCAGGAACCTTTTTGATTACATAAATATTAATGAATTAATTTATGCAATAAGTTCCTAATACCTTTACTCACATGAATTAGTCAACTTCTAGCCTTACAGTAAACTCCATATGAACCGTAGTCTTTTTTGTCCTGAAACACTTTACTTTTCTCTCGGCGCCTCCATAGCCAGGTGGGAAGGAGCAGCAGTGCATAGCACACTCTTCTTGATTAGACCGGGGTTCGAGCCCATGACCACCAAATACGGAGGATGCGGAAAGGTCAGGGAATTACCACCGCATATTCCCGGAGCAATATGGCCTTAGTTGCTAATGCTCCTAAAGACCAAATAACTTTTCTCTCTCTCTCTCTCTCTCAAACTGTGTGGGGGAAAAAAGTCCACATATGTCATTAAACAGCATTTTATGTCCTTTCTGTGTCAAAATTCATTATCTACTTGCTCTTGGCTTGTAGGCTTGCACATGCCAAACTGAACTGTGAAACAGTTTCTAGCTAAGCGCGAGATAACTGTGAACCTTCATTCTGCATATTTTTCAGATTTAGTCCCTGTGATTTCCTGTTCTTAAAATAAAAATTGGCATTGAAAGCTCTGAGATTTCACGACATTTCAAAAATCCATAAAAATGACCTTTAGTTAATAGGGCAGTAGTGTATGGGATCAAAAATTGGGGACAACAGCAATGGTAACATTGCTGGAGACTTGCTGCATTAAGTGTCAAGGGAACTACTTTGGAATACCATGAGAGTGTAAAATGCCTTTTTTTTTTTTGTTAGTTGTTGGTGCATTGGCTTCTGTGGCTATATTGCACCTCCCAATGTTTTTGCATTTTCTACTCTGATCCAAGCCCGAGGTAGGATTTGAACCTGCGACCTTTGGGTTGCCAGGCAGGCACTTTACCCACCCGGCTGTACAATACCTGGACAGCAACTTTTTTTTTTTTTTTTTTTTCCCTTAATACAATCTGGAAACTTCTCTATCACATCTTAAATTGTTAGTTTCTGTCACTTAAGTCTCTCAAATAAAAATGAACAGATGCATAGAATTTTTGTTTTAATTTTATTTCTGAAAGAATATTACATTCTATTTAATATTTGTATCTAAATGTAGTCCAACAGTAGCTACAACTCTCAAGAATCTTGGGGCTTTGTATAGAAGGCAAGGAAAATATGAAGCTGCTGAGACATTAGAAGATTGCGCTTTAAGAGCAAGGAAAGAGGTGAGACTTTCCACAATCTCCTTCCTGAATAAAAATTTAAATTTTCAAAAAAGAGATGTTAATTCCTATTGATCAGTTAATTACAACAAATTTAACCATCTATAGATAGCAATAAAGGAATAGCATAAATAAATGAACACAATACATAAATAAATTTAAGAACATATTCAACAAAAGAATAGGATATAACTGCTTAATATATCTCTTTGATTTAGTATATTGGGTGCCTCATTTAATGGGCATTAGCTGATAACTTGTTTAGTTTTGATTTTAGGAATTTTATGTAGAGATTTTATGCTATATTTTTAACTTTCTCGATATAGTTAGAAATGATATAAAGTTTACAAGAATGATTTTATGATTTCTGACAAATTTTCGCAATGGGTTCCTTTTGTGTCAACAAGAAAGATGCTACTCTCTAATCCCAATTTATCAGACAGCCACCCCCTCCCCCCAACACAATGCCAAGTTTTTGTACCATATGTCGAAAAAAGCAGTGATGAATTATTAGTCAACCCAATTATCATCCTACTGTATTTCAACTCTTTCCAAAGTAATGGGGAATTTATCAACTACCAACCCTCTTGAAACTTTCCATCTGATTAATGATAGATAGCCAATATATATTCTGCCAGTATCAATTCACTGCTGATATTTTGGCTTATGTTATTCATCATTACACAAATTCCATTAAAAAGTAGTTCAGTGGAACACGGGTAGTTATATTTGATATTTCTGAGGCAACCCCCTGGCCTTTTTGGCAGTGAAGGGACATTGCATCACTATCCGATCATGTAATTGTTACAATTGAAGGTGGTGCAATAAAAGATTCTCTCTCTTTTGAATATCTTTTGCATAAACCTCTTCTAAATAAACTTTCATCTTATGGTCCATCTTCAGATTTATGCAGTTCAATAGCCAGTTTATTCTGAACTGATTACCAGGAAGTTGAACTGTTTTTCATCAGCATTCATGATAAAATTTCTATAACTGTGGCTTAGATAATACCAGTTGGGATTTGGATGATTTTATGATAACAGAAAAGGAAGTAAGAATGAAATTCACAATTAAAAGAGAACTAGTTGCCATGAGCTGATGGAGTGTATCAACTTATATTGAAAGGTGCATCAAAAGAGGTAAACAAGCCTTTAGCTGTCATAAAAGAGCATCCATGGATTTAAGCAAAGTTCCTATAGATTGGAGATACAAAGATTCTTCTATTTACAACAGTTGCTCCAAGGACAATTTTGTAATTTGCCTCAAAGGACAAGTTTGTAATTGCTCAATCATTGGGCAATTAAAAACTTGTTAGTTGAGCAGTTATAGCATAGCCCTCTCTCAGAACTTCCATTTGAAATGATATATACATCTGAAGCAGGTGAAGCATAAAATCAGTTGTGGGCACCTCATGTCTGCTATGGCAGTTGCAGGTCAACATTAGAGTGACAGTGGTAGTTGTATGTGTGTGTGTGGCTTCTGCTGTACCTCAAAGATGGAGAGCCCATCATGACATCTGCATACTTTCTGTGTGGTGGATATACCAAGTTGTAAAAAGTCTGTGGATTGAAAAGCTGTAGTATATCTGAACATACTATCCTCTACTGTTCTGGTGCCACATGAAGATCTGCCAATCCACTGTATAGAAAAGAGTTCAGAATTATCATGTTCACCAGACAGTAGTGAATCTGGTGAACAGGATAATTGGAATTACAACTTAGAAACCTGATCAGATGAAGCACCATATTTCTCTAATCAAGAATTGGATGACTTTTTGAGTGAGATGAGTTGGGTCTAACTAAATCCAGTGCAGTGCTCGTGACATTTAATTTAATAGAGGGGAATCTGCTGGATCATAGCTTCAAAACATCCACATACAGAATGAAAAGACATGTCATTTATACTTTTACACCATTGCAGAATATCTGTGCTACTCTTGATTTGATTGGTCTTTATAAAAAAAAAAAAAAAAAAAAACGGTATTAGTCACAATCCAGAGGAGTGGCATCTTTTCATAGACAGGTCAAGTAAAAATTTGTAGGCTATGTTGATTCACGATGGGAAGATACATCCATCAATTCCTGTGGCACATTCTGTTCATATTAAAGAAGGCTGTAGAATGTGAAGCATATATGTTAGAGGAAGATAAAGTATGACTAGTATAAATGGGAGGAATATGGAGTTTCCTTCTTGGTTTGCAAGTTGGTTTCACTAAATTCCCTTGCTTTTTCTACCACTGTGATAGCAGTGTATAGAAAATCAGCACTACAGAAGGAATAGTCTGCCAGAATTGAGTTGCAGCCTGGCGCACACAATGTTGGAAATTTCCTTAGTTCCAAGAAAGTCTTGTTTCCACCACTACCTACATACATACATATCAAGCTGGGATTAGTCAAACAGTTTATTTAAGCATTTTCTCCTCAAGGTCACACCTTCAAGTATGAGGTGCTACCCAAATGTTCCCGAAATGTGAATGTTGTGTGGGAACTACGTCTAGTATGTACATGTGGCACTGGGTAACACTGCATGCATCCTTTGTGAATCAGTGTGCCACGTGGCATTGGGCTGGATAGAGTCATTGAATACTTAAGCTATATGGTATCCGTGACCCTTTGCTCTCATGGCTACGGAGCTATATTACACATCGTTCCTTGAGTGTTATCATCAATCAAGTGAACTCAGACCATTTTATACCACTAAGTGGAGTACTTCAAGACTTCCCCCCCCCCCAAGGTGGTAGATGACTTTCATCAACCGGTGAAATACCACCACTTTGCTTATTGGAGGCTTGAAGTGGTGAAACCCATGTTTAGTCTCTAGAGCAAAGTTTCCGGCATCCCCCTCCCCCCATACTTCTCTTTCAACCCATGCACGGTACTAAGTACTATAGGTTTTGATACCTTTCGTGTTTGGGGTTTTCATAAAAAAAAAAAAAAAAAAAAACCATTAGGTCCTCTACTTTTCATTGTTTTCATAAATAATCTTCCTTCTTTCATCAGCACTTCCAATGTTCAAGTTGCTCTCTATGCAGATGATCTTAAGATCTACTCAGCAGTGAAGGAGATTACCAATTCCCAACAGCTTCAATGTGCCCTCAATAAATTCTCTCTCTGGCTATCTCTGAATGGCTTGTCTGCTAACCCCTCGAAGTGCAAAGTAACCTCTTTCTCATCCTGCAGATCTCCACAACTAATAAATATGGAATACACCATTAACTCTGTGATCATTGAAAAATGTGACCGAGTTAACGACTTAGGAATTCTCTTCTCAGCAGTGCTAAATTTGATGCCCATGCCCTTAAAATCGCAAGCAAAGCATTCAAAATACTGGGATTTATCAAACGGAACACCTACAAGTTCAAAAACTACAGATTGTTATTCTTTATAAAATTATTGTTCTGCCAATCCTTGAATTCAGCTCACCCATCTGGAATCCTCACACAAAGACTTTAATTAACAAAATTAAAGCAGTCCAAAGAAACTTTGTCCATTACTTTACGTTCCGTAATCCTCTATTTTATCACTCAGTGTATTATGAATCACTGTGTGATTACTTTCATCTGAGGCCTCTGTGCACTAGAAGAGTTATTGCTGACATCATCCTTCTAAGTAATCATCCATCCAAAGTAATCACTGGAACTTATGAAGCATATGATATCTTTAGTAAGATCAACTTCAGTGCTCCTTGTAGACAAGTCAGGAACCTTATGCTGTTTTGCCTTGACCCTGCTACCACTGACTTTAAGAAGTTCGGTCCACTGAACAGAATCAGCAAATGACTCTTTCATTAACTTTTTTGACAACTCCCAATCACTGATGAACTCCATCCACAAGTTTTCTTCTTCTTGAACTGCATAGTGACTAGTTCTCATCTAATTATTGTAGTTTATTATTATTATTATTATTTGTTTTATTATTTTCCTATTATCTGATTAATTTATTTATTATTTGTTTTACCAGTAACTTAACTTAATGATACCTCTTTTATACATATGATTTGAATGTTTGAATCTATATCAATGTTTATCTTATCGTTGGATTCCTTATTATTATTGTCAACTATGTTCATTATTCTGCTCTCAAATACATCATTAATGGTTACCTGTTGTGTATCTTGTTATTAATAAAAATAAAAAAAATAAAATATTTATGCACAGTTTTTTGGCAGTGTGTTTTGCGTAGTTTGTGATTGTTGAGATGGCTTATGTGAGAGAGCAATGTGCTTGCATCAAGGTTTATTTCCTTAACAGTACAGCACCAGAAACCCATAAGAAATTGAAACAAGCTTTTGGTGACATTGCTTTAGGCCAGACGCAGACCTACTATTGGTTCAAACATTTTAAAAACGGTTGAATGTCGGTCAATGATAACAATCGCTTTGGGCGTCCATCATCGAGCACCACCCCGGAAAATGTCACAAAATTTCAAGCGCCGATGCGTGAGGGCCACAGGTGACCCATCCACGACATTTGTGGCATTGTAGGTGTAGGACTATCATACGGCACGTGTCAGCAGACTTTGTCAGATGAGTTGAACATGAAGGATTGCGGCCAAGTTTGTACCATGGTTACTGAGTGAAGACCAAAAGCGGCATCGCATGGAAGTTGGCAGAGATCTTCAAGAGCGGGCCAGGAGTGATCAAAACTTCCTTTCTGCAGTTGTCACTGGTGACGAGAGTTGGGTATATGGGTATGACCAAGAAACCAAGCAACAATCATCCCAGTGGAAGAGCCCATCTTCACCCCCAACCGAAGAAAGCCCGACAGATGAGGAGCAATGCAAAGTCCATGCTGATCAGTTTTTTTGGAAATTGATGGGATTATCTATAAGGAACTCGTCCCTCCTGGCCAGCCTGTCAACACAAAGTTCTACTGCGATTTCCTGATGCAGTTAAGGAAAGCTGACAGGAGGAAACGTCCAGAGAAGTGGCACACAAAGAACTGGGGCCCTTCATCATGACAACGTGCCGGCCTGCACACCTCTTGCTGTGGTGCAGTTTTTGGCATCCAACAACGTGACAATCATCCCCACCCCCCTTACTTGTCAGACTTAGTCCCTTGTGACGTCTTCTCTCTTCCCAAGAATGAAAATCAAGCTGAAGGATTTTGACAGCATAGAGGATATCCAAACCAAATCCCAGCCGGTGCTGAACACTATGGCAAAGAAGGACTTTCGGGGCGCATTCAAATCATGGGATCGGTGTTTAAGCTCTCAAGGAGACTACTTCAAAGGTGGCAAATAAAACCCAGAGTGAGTGTAATGCATTTTATAAATACATTTCAGGAACTTTTGTGTAGCACCTCGTATATACAATATGTTTCCAGAATTGTCCAATGCAAAAGTGAAAAGTGACATTTATTGGTTCACAAGTTAAGCATACATTGGATGCTAAGCAAAATGCTTGGCAATCATTTTGCCTTGTAGTGAATGGCTTTCTTGGTAACATTTAAGAGAAATTACAAGGAACTGGTTGATTTTATTAAAAATTGCTAAAAATTGGGATGCAGAATGTCAGTCCAGTTCTATTACTTCCATTCCCACCAAGATTATTTCAAACCAAATCTGGACAATACTAGCAAAGAGAATAGGGAGAGATTCTGTTTGAAAAGTACCAAAGAAGGTGGGATGAAACTGTGACAGACAACTGTATCAAGGATGTGGGATGATTACAATGACCAATCACAAAAGATATTCAAATGTGTATTTATAAGAGAGTTTTTTTTTTTTTTTTTTTTTATTAACCTCAAATTTTGCTTTCTTAATTTTTCAATTTTTTTTAGCTTGTTAATTGTAATAAAAATTAATATTCTTTTCTGTACGGAAGAAGTTAAACATTGTTAATAATATTATTACATATTTACTTTTCTTTGATTTCCAGGCAAATAACTGGTGGTTTTCAAAAACTTAGGTTATATTCTGAATTGGAATATCCAAATTCATAACAAAACACTAAAGTATGCAGATAAAGAGAATCTTTTTTTTTTTTTGAAAATTTGTTACATAATGTATAAAAAGGATCCTGGAATCACTATACAGTTCTCTGAACAGTGTCAATTTACTCCTTTAACAGCTCATGGGGTTCTGTGTGTAAATTTTGCCTGTAGAGAAAGAGACAATTATTCCATTGTATAAAGCAGTGTTTAGACTGCATCTTAGGTACTGCATACAGGCTTGGAAACCCTATTTTAGGAAATATGTGATCATTCTTGGAGAGGATTAGAAAAGTGACTTTATTCATTAATGCCATAAAGGGGTATTTATCATACATACTAACTTACAGACTGTATGATAAATGTCATAAAAGGTATTTATCATACATTCTGTAAGTTAGTGTTTGGAAACCAGGCATTTGTGGGGAGTGGCATAATTGAGGTGTTTGCCTTAAAAAAAAAAAAATGTGTAGAGTAAGGGCTTATTTATACTTAGTCACATGACATACAAAGAGCATAAATTTAAATTGAGAAGATATAATTGTACAGTAATGTCCAAAATTTTCCTTTAGCCAAGTCATTGCACAGAAGTATATCAAATTTTAAAGAGTTTGGATAAATATTTGTAAGTTAAATTAAAACAGTCCTTGCCATGATATTCTGAATTTTGGTGGCATTTTGCAAGTGAAAATTAAATTCAGTGGACATTTAGTTGAATTAAATGTAAAATTTAATTTTGTATTTTTTTCTTTTATCACAAATATAGGTCTTGGAAGGGGTGAGACAGGGAAAATCAGCAACACAGTACTTAGGTACAGAACTGACAGCTATATCGAAAGAGAAAAGGCGTGGGTGTTCCTCTAAAGATAGTAGCCGACGTGGTTCTCGTGAGTCCCTTGATAGTATGACATATGAAAGAAGCAGTGATATTGATAATGTAAGTGGTTAATTCCAGGGATCAATATTTGGATTTTACAAGTTTAATACTTTATCTTGTACATACAGTCTGAGTTTGTTCTTTTCACTACATATATTCTGAAACTGTTTGTGAAGCTTTTTATTGACACTTTCACTAACAGCTACAGAACATCATGATATATGATGTGGTTTCTGTTGTTTGTACCTTAAAATGCAGGAACTTTCCAAACAACTATGACATTGACAACTACTCAGTACAAAGCATTGTCTGGCCCTGGGTGCCAAACAACTTTTTGTGTGATTTAGAGAGTGACTTTTTTTTCTTTTTTTTTTTTTTTATTATTGTTTCATTTTAAAAGTTTTTATTTTCACTCAAAAATAGATTTGACTTATCTCTGAGTTCCTGAAAGGAAAGCCTACTTTGTTCCTCCCCTCCCCAACAAACTTGTACTTCCTGATCACTCAGGACAAAATGAGTAAACATGTGCTTTGAAATTTCCTCCTTTAGAGCCCTCAAGCTTGTCTCACTTGGAGGAACATTAACCTGATGATGACACTACTACTCTAACTAAGAGAATGAGAAAGGATATTAAACAACAAAACTTTCTATCCTGTCTTATAATACATTCTCTGATGAATTAGCCTGTAAGCAAAATGCTGCTTAATCTCCTAAAATGGTAAAGAGATTACTCTTGGAAACCATGCAATCAAGCCATTCAAATTATTTGTCAAAGCTAACCTCCTCACAGATGAAGTTTGTAAAAGTCACTCCACACCTTTATATTAAGCACTTCTCAAAATTGCTTAGCAGAATGGATGTAACTGTTCATAATATAAAAACTCAAAGATCAGAAAGTCACATGTGCAAAAGAATACAGTAAAGACCCCCCCCCCCCCATATCCGTGGGAGATGATTCCAAGACCTACTGTGGATGGCTGAAACCGCGGATATATAAGCGAACACTTGCTGACCCCCATATATAAAACGTGATTTTCTTGTACATACATACGTATAATAAAATTTAATTATACACTCGATTTACTGGAATTGGATTAACCGGGACACTTCAAGACTCGAAATTTAAAAAAAAAAAAAAAAAAAACACCAGAAATCATAAAATTCAAGTAATAACTAGAATAGGTATAAACAGATATTTTGCAAGTCGTAAATAAGCGACAAGAACTGGCTTATAATTCGCCATTGGGAGATTAGTGTACCTATTATTTCGATTTTTTTTTTTCTTTTTTTAGAAATCATGAAAATGATGGGCAAATGCAAGAGTTGTGCTTTCAAATTAAACAAAAACTTGAAATTATTCAAAAGTTTGAAAATGGTGCATCCATTAAAAATCTAAATAAACATTATAATGTTGGTGACCAAATCATACACAACATTGTGAAAAATAAAGGGAAGCTATTCAATTTAAAACTGGCATTGTAAAAAATAAAGGGAAGCATCATATCATATTGGACACACAAGTAGTACATGTTAAGTTTTTGCTTTTTTTTTTTTTCCGTGGTTAACTGCAGATACCGAATCAGCGGATATGGGGGCACAACTGTACTGATCTGAAAGGATGGAAACCTTATCCCAACTCAGAATGTCGTACTTACCTTCAACACCCTAAATTTGCTAGTACTGTGAAAACTGATTATTTGAACTGTCATCATCAGCCATTTTCAATCCACTGCAGGATGAAGGCCTCTCCAGCAACTTTCCAGTTCCTTCTGTTTTGAGCACTGGCCATCCATTTACTACTAAAAAACTCATGAATTTCATCTATCCATCTCCGCCTTTGTCTTCCAGGTTTTCTTCTAGCTCCTCTTGGGTACCATTCTGTTATTTTCTTAGTCCATCTGTCATCATGTCTTCGAGCTATGTGTCCTGCCCAAGACCATTTTAGTTCTTTAGTTTTGATAAGAATGTCCTTTACTTGAGTTTGCTGCCTAATCCATGTGTTTCTCTTCTTATCTAACAGTCTGATTCCCAATATAATTCGTTCCATTCTTCGCTGTGTAGTTCTCAGCTTCTCTTTGATTCTTTTGGTGAGTGCCCAAGTTTCACTTCCATAAGTCATGGTGGGGAGTATACATTGATTCATTATTTTACGTTTCAGACAAACTGGGATATTGCTCTTCAGTATGTGACTATATTTCCTGAATGCTATCCATCCAAAATTTATTCTTCTCTTGACTTCCAGCCATTTATCATTATTACAGCTAATAACTTGTCCCAGATAAGTATATGACTCCACCTTTTCAATTACTGCTCCTTCAATCATTATTTCCCTTTCCATGGCATACTTGTTCATCATTACTTTTGTTTTAGCCATATTCATCTTTAGTCCAAAATCCTTACTAACTGTGCATAACTGATTAAGATTTTCCTCTAATTCTTTGGGATCGTGGCTTATGACCACAATGTCATCTGCAAATCGTAAATGGTTTAGGTACTCTCCGTTCACATTGACTCCTTTCTGCGACCAGTCTAATCTTCTGAAAGCTTCCTCAAGGGCAGCAGTAAACAACTTCGGAGATATTGTGTCTCCTTGTCGAACTCCTTTCTCAATTTTAAATTTGCTACTGTCTTTGTCTAGTCTAATAAAGGATGTAGCACTCTCATATATTTTCTTCAAAATCATAATATATGGAGTATCTATGCCTTGTCTTTCCAGTGTCCGAAACATTGCCTTATGTTGTATGGAGTCAAATGCCTTTTCATAATCCACAAATGCCAGGCATAATGGTGTTTTATATTCATTTGCTTTCTCCATTAGCTGTGATATTACGTGAAGGTGATCCATAGTTGAGAATCCTGTCCTAAAGCCAGCTTGCTCTTTCGGTTGATTCTCATCAAGTATTCTTTCTAATCTGTTAGTAATGACCCTTGTGAACAACTTGTAGATATGGGATAACAAGCTAATTGGTCTATAATTTCCAATTTCTGATTTATCTCCTTTCTTATGCAGCAAAACTATGATTGCATTATTCCACTGCATAGGCATCACACCTTTTCTAATGCACTTTGTGAAGAGCCTTGCCAGTTTTTGTGTTATGTCTCTTCCTCCCAATTTTAACAACTCTACAGTAACTTCATCTTCCCTCGGGGCTTTCCGATTCTTTATTTTCTTCAATGCATGTTCTACCTCATCAGGAAGAATATCGGGTATGTCGTATGTGTTGCTACTTTGCAATCCATCTTCCCCACTGCTGGTATCATTCCCTCGCTCCTTGTATAATTCTCTATAGTAGTCTTCTGCTATTTGAATTATGCCTTCTCTGCTGTTTATAAGTACACCATCGCTATTCTTCAGTTTCAGTATCATTTGTCTTTCTGTATTACTGCTCATGGCTGCTGATTTAAATCCTTTGTTTTCCCTTAATGCTTGTTCTACTTTTCTTGTGTTAAATCTTCTTATGTCCTCTCTGAGTCTCTTTCTAATGGCTTTGCATAACTCAGTATACTCAATTTTCTCCCTGGCAGTGTTTTTCTTGCTCTTCATTTGTCGTCTTTGGTTCATCATGACAAGTGTTTCTTGACTAATTTTTTCTTCTTTGGATTTCTGTTTCCCTATAGGTTTCTTGGGCTTTATCACTTTCAGAAAGTTGTAATATTCCTCGTCGATATCTTGGTCCTGAGCAGTCTGCAGAAGCTCAAACTTGTTCTTAATTTCCAGTACATACTGCTTTTTCTCCTCCTCTGTTATTTCAAAGACCTTTGTATTATTTACTCGAGTCAGTTTTTTCCTTTCCTTTCCTACATCTATATCAAGTGTACATCTTGCCATTCTGTGATCACTTCCAACATTTACCTTATTCAGGACGGTAACATCATTCACAATATATCTTCTGTTAGTGAGGATGAAGTCAATTTCATTAGTTGTTAATCCATTTGGACTCTTCCATGTCCACTTTCTGTTCACCCTTTTCTTGAAAAAAGTGTTCATTACTGACATTCCTTGAGATTCTGCAAATTCCACAAGTCTTTCACCTCTTTTATTTCTTTCACCAATTCCAAAATTTCCTATAGTTCCTCTTTCTGCACTGTTTTGCCTTTTTCCAACCTTAGCATTGAAGTCCCCCATAATAATAGTGTAGTGGGTTTTCTGCTCATCTAGAAGACTCTCAATTTCAGTGTACATTTCTTCAACCTCTTCATCATCATGGCTCGATGTTGGTGCATAAATCATTATAATCTTTAGCTTGTACCTCTTAGAAATCTTGAGTATTAGTCTTGACACCCTTGGTGATGTACATTTTGAATTCCAAAATGTTATTTTTAAAATCTTTATGGACCAGAAACCCAACTCCACCTTCACTCCTTTCACTGTTTCCATTGGTGTACAGCAGATTTCCACTTGATAAACGTATAAGTGATTCATTTCTTCTTCTTGTTTCAGCCAAACCGATGATATTCCAATTCACATTTTCTAATTCCTTTTCCAGCTCTAATATCCTGTCTTCACCGATGAGTGATCGTACGTTATAACAGGCCAAGTCCAAGTTCATACGTTATAACAGGCCAAGAACTGTCATATTTATCCATTTATTCTTAATCCTATGCGGTGCCAAAAGTTTGGTCATTCACCGATATGAAACTAAGTCAAAGGGACTAATTTTCCTGAATGCGAGTCAAAAGGTCACATACAAACAGTCTGTACAGTAATCTCCCAAATGGTAAAGGTGATCATCCAGCCTACTCTAAAACTTATGAGTACTGGAAACTTAGAAGATACAAAAATATAAATTTGAATATGAAGTTACTTATGAAGAAGCTAGAAAACAAATAATACCAGTAAAACCAAAGAACATATATGTCATTACTATTCAAAAACATCACTGAATAGCAACCCAAACAGGTGATTCAATCCTACTAAATCCAGCTGAATGGATCTGATCTTTCTCTTCTTTCATGTGTGACACAATAAAAATTGCTGATGAAACTAATAATACCCCGTGTTTCCACTCCTCCTAGTACATCTTTTGCTACTCAAATCATGACTAACCGGAAAGGTTTGAAACCTATTGGGAAACCACAACCATTGTATATGGATACAGATGACACAAATAACCAGGAAGAACCACTTCTAAAGATCCGTGTAGAAGAAGACTTAGATACTGGGCATTCCCTTTTCTGGAAAACTAAAAACAAAACAGATTGTCTTAAGCAAACTTCATTTAAAAAATTTATCAAAGATGAATTATATGACTTAATTACTTGTTTTGAACCTGCAGCGTTTGTTTACGAGAAACAAACATGAGACAGAAACACTACATCCTCTGCTCATGGAGGTACAGCCATTCTGGAAGATAACAAAGTTCCCTCTAGACATATCCCCCTTGCAGACCTCCCTGGACGCTGTAGCTGTTAGAATTGCACTAGGAATTTCAATAACCCTTGTCTCAATATATATATCTTTCTCTAAATTTGATACATATTCTAAAGATCTTGATGTTCTCTTTACAGTTGCTGACTCCTTTCTGCTTATTAGATTTTAATAGCAGTCATCCACTATGGGGATCTTCTCATGTGGATAACAGAGAGCAAACAATTGAATTTTCATTAGATAAGCACAACCTTACCTTTTTAAATACCAGTTCCTACACCTATATGCATTTTACCATGGGAACCACTTCAACCATAGATCTTTCCATCTGTTCCTTCACTCTATATCCATGCATAGAAAGTTCGGTAATTAGTGATCCACATAACAGTAATCATCTTCCAGTTGTGTGTAAACCCCAAATGATTATTTCATCTCAATCAGGGCATCAAGCAATATGGAAATTTTCAGTGTGACTTCTCTGATTTTTATTAAATTGTATCGAAAATTATCTTGAAAAGCAGTGAGTCACTCCACAGTGAATAGAATTGTTTTTGAGTCCAAGTTAGAGCAAAAAAAGGGGGGAGGGAATTCAAAATTAGTCATATGACCAACAGCCCATTAATTGAGTTTGATATAATGGCCTTCTAAACTGTCTCCTGTGCTATTAGTGTCTCCTACCTTATAACGACTAGTGGCCAATTCATCCCACCCTTTGGCATATGGGTGTATTATTTCAAACCTCAAATGTTGGAGCGCTAAATACTCTCACTTCCTTTTTTCTTTTATATATTATTGACCATTCATTCTGCTGTTGATAGTAATACTATACTGCACCTTCCTGTTTGATAAACCTTGTAACTACAAAATTACTCAATACCATCAGCTCCCTAACTGCCGATCTCCAAATCATTCTTCATTGGGGACATATAAATGCAAGCTAACTTGATAAACTTCAGTAATACTTGAGTTTCTCTACTTGTATAGAATTTTTTTCCCTGCTAACCATGTTGCTTTCTTTTTTTATCTTAAAATAGTTTAACAATTCTATGTACAATTATAAAAATATAACATTACTGCAGAATACTGTTATTATATCTGCTTTAGTATTTCCAAAAGTGCATCCTTGCAGCTCTGAAGATTAAAGTCCCTTTTAGATAGAAGCAATTTTTATAGTATCTGGCAATTTAGTTAGTATCTGGTGAAAGATTTATGGGTTTTTTTTTTTCACTTTTGGAAACTTGAGTTTATCATTTAGCAAAGTTACTACAGAATACTTATAATTTACAGACAATACAGCAGTAGCTCATTTTCTTAGTTGCCTTAGTGCAAAAGTCATAACTTCAAAAATTTGGTTGCTACTCTGTTAAGAAAAAAAAAAAAAAAAAAAGATAAATCACCTGGATAAATCACATCTATACAAGTTTCTTCTGTATACATTTTCTACAGATATTTCTGTGGACATTATATTTCCGAACTAACATGTTTAATTCCTTCACTTTCCCTATTTTTTTTCTTTGGTTTGGTAACCCTGTATTGTTAAAGCACTAAAACATTACATTGTAGTGTTATCTGAAATCATAATTAATTGAATATTTCTTTGCTTTAATTTTTTCCCCTAATTTCGCTCAAAGAAATTGATACATTTAATATTTAACTGTAAGAAACAAAATTCATATTAATTTGAAAAAAACTATGATTACACTCATAAGGCATTATGAAAGAAGCAAAGAAGAGTAAATTTCATCCACAGCATTTCTTATTTAATATCAACAGTGCTGTGATACGTATAAAAAGTTTTCTCAAAAACAAAAAAAAAAAAAACCCTACAAAATCAACATTACATAAATTACTGCAAATAAAAAAAAAAAAATTATTTAATAGTCAGCTTGTATGACTAAACAAATTCGAGACAATTCGAGTTATCACATTTTGGCAGATGACTAAATAGTTTCATCATTAAACACAAAATTGAAAATGAAGGAAGCTATTCTGAATATCATCATAATCTATTTTCAGTCTACTGCAGGATGAAGGCCTCTCCAGCGACTTTTCAGTTCCTTCTGTTTTGTGTAATGGCCATACATTTACTGCTCACGAACTCTTGAATTTCATATGTCCATCTCTGTTGTCTTCCAGGTTTTATTTTAGCTCCTGGGCACCATTCTGTTTATTTACTTAGTCCATCTTTCATCATTTTGTTGAGATATGTGTCCTGCCCGGGTCCATTTTAGTTTTTTGATAACTTGAGTTTGCTGCCTAATCCATGTGTTTCTCTTCTTATCCAACAGTCTGATTCTTAATATAATTTGTTCCATTCTTCACTGTGTAGTTTTCAACTTCTCTTCCATTCTTTTTGTGAGTGCCCAAGCTTCACTTCCGTAATTCATGGTGGGGAGTATGCAGTGGTTCATTATTTTGTTTCAGACAAATTGGGATATTGCTCCTCAGTATGTGGCTATATTTCCTGAATACTATCCATCCAAAATTTATTCTTCTCTTGACTTCCAGCCATTTATCATTATTACAACTAATGACTTGGCCAAGATAAGTATATGAATCCACCATTTCAATTACTGCTTCTTCAATGATTATATCCCTTCCCATGGCATACTTGTTCATCGTTACTTTTGTTTTTACCATATTTATCTTTAGTCCGAAATCCTTAATGGTCTTCAGATTGCTACTAGATGGGTGGAATCATAAAAAGAAAAATGTGAATCAATGTTTTTGAAATAACTATAGCATTTTCAGTTGAAAAAGACTAAAATCTTTCAAACACAAAACTTGGTGTTGTTTTAAATCTCTATAAGCATGTAAATTACAAAATGTGTTGTAAATAATAAATGCAAATTACTGTAACTTTTTTTTTTTACCCTTGCTTACCTTTTGTACCAGAAATTACATTTAAAATCTATTATTCGAAATATTCACAGTCCCAGTTGTTTTTTGGATAACCTGGCTTTTCTAATCAAAAAAGACTGCATCAACTACAGGTGAATGTCTTAACAAAATTGAAAGGAGCTATAATGAAAATTTCCTACTTTGCTACATATACACTGTCCAATCAAAAGATTATGACCATCCCTGTGTTTAAATAATCAGCTGTTCCTTCCTGCCTGGTAGCACGTGTCACAGTGACAACTGGTAAATATGATGCTGCAGGTTCATGGCACGTGGCCCATATGAAGTACTTAATGGACATAGGTGAGGGATGTGATCTGATGGACTTAGAAAGGAGATGATTGTCAGGTGCCTTTTACCAGTTTAAAAGGTGACAGTGTTATGGAAACTGAATCTTGTGGGCTGCTAACGAGGTACTGGTTGAAAGTGTTTCAAGGTGGATGGATGATGGACAAAGCTGTAGTTGCCAGACCAGTGGCAGACACCTGGGGTGATGGCTGGAGTGAATGTAGGCTGGTCCCGGCTTGTGCAAGCCAATGGATTTTAACCAGAAAGCACCAACCAGGGTGTTTCCAAAACCATGATCCAACCAACCCTCCTCCATATGGATCTGGAGATAGGCACCCAGTCGAGGTACCCATGCTTACAACCACCCACCACCAACAATGCCTAAAGTTTACATCAGAACAGCATCATTAGATTATTGATGACTGGAAAAAAGCTGCCTTTTTTCACATTCACAATGATTCACATTTCCTGCTGAGCCATGTGGATCGTAGATGTAAGGTATGATGGCAAACTGTAGAGAGGAACCACTCCGATGTCCTGGTACAGCAGAAACAGGCAGAGTTTTGGTATGGGGGATGTTTTCCTGGGAATCTTTCAGAGCCCTCATACCCCTAGACCACATTCTGAGTGCTAAAAACTGTCCATCCATTGTGGCTGATTAAGTACACCCTTTGTGGTGAGGAATCTCCCTGGATGGCACAGGTGTGTTCCAGCAGGATAATGCACCCTGCCAGTATTGTTCAAGAGTGGTTCCCCAGACATGAAAGTGATGTCCAGGTGCTACCTTGTCTGTCAAATTCATCAGATATGAATCGACACATGATCATGAATTTACAGATCTGGCATTTGGATCCTCCACCATGGACTGTTGCAGATCTGTGAGATACAAATCTGGTGACATGATATAACATAACTTCTGCAATGTTCAAAGGCCTTATAGAGTCTATTCCTTGCTGTGCAATGGTGGTACTGGCAGCAAGAAGAAGACATAACCACTATTAGGTATGTGGTCATAATATTTAGACTGGACAGTGTAATATTATTATAATATACATCACCTTTTAAATTTTATATTTCTATTAATTTCCCTAAGAACTGAATATGGAATCAGAGAGAATTCATGTAGCTGTAACACATCATGGAGAATTCATGTAACTGTAAGACATTGTTTCAGGTGTACATGTAATCCATTTTGTTTACGCTGCTGAAAAAAATATGTTAGTTGCTAACAGTACTAAATGTGTGGTTTCCCAGTGCAAGTGCTGCACATCTCAAGTCACCACAAGAATGTGCTTCAGAGAAAAGAGCAAAAGTTACTTTTGTATCAGATTTTAAAAAATTTATTCTTAAAGAATTCACAATGAGGTACATGAATTGTTTCAATTTCATGTAACACAATAATAAAGATCACAGGGTTTCATTTTTGCTTCCCCAGTATTTATTCAACTCAGTGTGTATGAGCTGTACATTAAAATAAGTGATGTGTTGTTTATTATGTATAATTATACATGAGAGAGAGAATATTTTGGGATATCATTTGCTGTTTAATGCTTGTAGTCTATTAAAAAAAAAAAAAAAAATGACATTTCTGTCTAGCACTACCACTCATTCATTAAACTTTATAATGTAGCACTAACTGCTCTTAATGATTACAGCTTTATATAAGCTAGTCATATAGTGCTTTTATGAACCAGTGACCACACTGCTTTAAAGCACCTGAGAGATTAGTAGATTAGTGTGTGAGTACAGCTGGGAAAAAAAATGTACATTTGATTACAATTGTGAAATTTTACCTTGTCTATTTTTGTAAATTAAACTACTGTTTACAGAAGTGACTAACCATGGAAGCTGCTTCGGGAGTTTTTCTCTTATTTTCAGTACTTGCTGAGCGAAGCCAAAAAATCTAAAAATTTTACCTCCATGTTCATACTGAACAGTTTTAATGTCTTGAAAATTATTATTTTATTATACTTTATTTATTTTAGTATATAGTTGCACATGATATTTTCCTTTCATGTTGCTTCCATAGTTAATCTTTTCTTCCTTATTTATGCATGCACATAAAAGAAATGAAAAAAAAATTTAATCAAATATAAGCAAGATGAAATTCACAATGCTGTAATCAAACATGCAGGACTTTATAGCACCCTCTGGGATTGAGAGATTCTAAATTTTAAAATTTTACAGATTTTAAAAGAGGTGTACCTAGTGGTTGAGCAGTTTTGGAAAAGCACTTTCAGTCAATATTAAGCACTAACAATTGAACTTATTCACATCATTAGACATTTTTAATGATAATGATAGTACTAGCGGTTAAATTATAAATATCGGTTCAATTTGTTAAGTCCAGACAAGTGACAAATGTTGTCATGTACTGTAATGTCAGTTTTAAGTGCATGCCTAATACATTAGCAGAGAGAGAGAGAGAGAGAGAGAGAATGTCAGTTCTTCTGGAGAAATTACATAATGAGGTATGTGCAATCTGTGTGAATTTACATAACATTTTCATTTTATTATGTACTGTGGAGTAGTTCAATCAGTTTCCTATACCTAATAAAAAAGATTGCCAGGTTTTATCTTTGTGCCATTATAACTAGGCCTTTTCTTTCATAGCTTTACTACAGAATAGGAGCTAAGTGACCTTAAGCCGACTGTTATTTTTATCCTGCTTTAGGGATGCAGCCGATGAGCTGTAAGGATGTAACTATTTATAATGGCAGAAAAATCCTTGGTTGTGTGGAATTACATCTGTGCATTTGTTTCTCTCTCTTCTCCTCCTCCTCCCCTCACACACACACATTGGTCACCAGATCATACATACAAGCTGATCATATAAGCACTGCATGACCAGCCACATAATTATAATTTACAAGAGTAATTTGTGCTAAGTAAAGGAATATACTGAATAAAAGATGGTGCTAAAGAGAGAAATTGAATGGTGTAACTAAAGCTATAACTTTGGCATCAGAGAAATTAAGATGTTTGCTGGACTATATTATCCTTTCATCTGCTTTCACAGCAAACAGGATTTAACCTGCATCATCATCATCAGCCATTTTCAATCCACTGCAGGATGAAGGCCTCTCCAGCAACTTTCCAGTTCCTTCTGTTTTGAGCACTGGCCATCCATTTACTACTCAAAAACTCATGAATTTCATCTATCCACCTCCGCCTTTGTCTTCCAGGTTTTCTTCTAGCTCCTCTTGGTACCATTCTGTTATTTTCTTAGTCCATCTGTCATCATGTCTTCGAGCTATGTGTCCTGCCCAAGACCATTTTAGTTCTTTAGTTTTGATAAGAATGTCCTTTACTTGAGTTTGCTGCCTAATCCATGTGTTTCTCTTCTTATCTAACAGTCTGATTCCCAATATAATTCGTTCCATTCTTCGCTGTGTAGTTCTTAGCTTCTCTTCCATTCTTTTGGTGAGTGCCAAAGGATGTAGCACTCTCATATATTTTCTTCAAAATCATAATATATGGAGTATCTATGCCTTGTCTTTCCAGTGCCCGAAACATTGCCTTATGCTGTATGGAGTCAAATGCCTTTTCATAATCCACAAATGCTAGGCATAATGGTGTTTTATATTCATTTGCTTTCTCCATTAGCTGTGATATTACGTGAAGGTGATCCATAGTTGAGAATCCTGTCCTAAAGCCAGCTTGCTCTTTCGGTTGATTCTCATCAAGTATTCTTTCTAATCTGCTAGTAATGACCCTTGTGAACAACTTGTAGATATGGGATAACAAGCTAATTGGTCTATAATTTCCAATTTCTGATTTATCCCCTTTCTTATGCAGCAGAACTATGATTGCATTATTCCACTGCTTAGGCATCACACCTTTTCTAATGCACTTTGTGAAGAGCCTTGCCAGTTTTTGTGTTATGTCTCTTCCTCCCAATTTTAACAACTCTACAGTAACTTCATCTTCCCCCGGGGCTTTCCGATTCTTCATTTTCTTCAATGCATGTTCTACCTCATCAGGAAGAATATCGGGTATGTCGTGTGTGTTGCTACTTTGCAATCCATCTTCCTCACTGCTGGTATCATTCCCTCGCTCCTTGTATAATTCTCTATAGTAGTCTTCTGCTATTTGAATTATGCCTTCTCTGCTGTTTATAAGTACACCATCGCTATTCTTCAGTTTCAGTATCATTTGTCTTTCTGTATTACTGCTCATGGCTGCTGATTTAAATCCTTTGTTTTCCCTTAATGCTTGTTCTACTTTTCTTGTGTTAAATCTTCTTATGTCCTCTCTGAGTCTCTTTCTAATGGCTTTGCATAACTCAGTATACTCAATTTTCTCCCTGGCAGTGTTTTTCTTGCTCTTCATTTGTCGTCTTTGGTTCATCATGATAAGTGTTTCTTGACTAATTTTTTCTTCTTTGGATTTCTGTTTCCCTATAGGTTTCTTGGGCTTTATCACTTCCAGAAAGTTGTAATATTCCTCGTCGATATCTTGGTCCTGAGCAGTCTGCAGAAGCTCAAACTTGTTCTTAAGTTCCAGTACATACTGCTTTTTCTCCTCCTCTGTTATTTCAAAGACCTTTGTATTATTTACTCGAGTCAGTTTTTTCCTTTCCTTTCCTACATCTATATCAAGTGTACATCTTACCATTCTGTGATCACTTCCAACATTTACCTTATTCAGGACGGTAACATCATTCACAATATATCTTCTGTTAGTGAGGATGAAGTCGATTTCATTAGTTGTTAATCCATTTGGACTCTTCCATGTCCACTTTCTGTTCACCCTTTTCTTGAAAAAAGTGTTCATTACTGACATTCCTTGAGATTCTGCAAATTCCACAAGTCTTTCACCTCTTTTATTTCTTTCACCAATTCCAAAATTTCCTATAGTTCCTCTTTCTGCACTGTTTTGCCTTTTTCCAACCTTAGCATTGAAGTCGCCCATAATAATAGTGTAGTGGGTTTTCTGCTCATCTAGAAGGCTCTCAATTTCAGTGTACATTTCTTCAACCTCTTCATCATCATGGCTCGATGTTGGTGCATAAATCATTATAATCTTTAGCTTGTGCCTCTTAGAAATCTTGAGTATTAGTCTTGACACCCTTGGTGATGTACTTTTGAATTCCAAAATGTTGTTTTTAAAATCTTTATGGACCAGAAACCCAACTCCACCTTCACTCCTTTCACTGTTTCCATTGGTGTACAGCAGATTTCCACTTGATAAACTTATAAGTGATTCATTTCTTCTTCTTGTTTCAGCCAAACCGATGATATTCCAATTCACATTTTCTAATTCCTTTTCCAGCTCTAATATCCTGTCTTCACCGATGAGTGATCGTACGTTATAACAGGCCAAGTTCAATTTCCGTGCATGGCAGCCTGGTCGTACCCAGAGATTCTTAGCACCCTCTGCTTCCACTCTGATCCTCTCGCTGCCGTAAGAGGGAGAGTGAAAGCTGCTGGGGACTGAGGGCCATTTGTATTGTTGTGCTCTCATTGCTGGAGGGTTTGGTCTTTTCCTCTTCACGCTGACCAGGCGTCTTGAAGAGAACCACTCTACACGTTCGTTGCCACCTAAGTGACGTAACAGGGCTTACCATCGAGAAGGTGTGCATGAGTGGATTTTAGGGAGGCAGGCCAACCGGACTTCTCCTAAATCTTCTGTAATAGAGAGATATTGGATCCATCAGTGTTTTAGGCTGAGTGTCTGATAACACACAGGATACCTGTTCCCCTCTAAGCCCCTTAGAACAGGATACCTGTTCCCCTCTAAGCCCCTAAACTTTAACCTGCATAGATAACGCAATTGTCTTAATTCTCACAACAGTATTAACTTGCCTTTGCACAAGTTGCCCTAGTATTGCATTACCTTCAAATAGATGGCCTTTCCAAGAGATTAATTGTTATTTGTTTAAAAGATGAGATGCTGCTATGGCCTCTCATTAGAAAGCTGATGACTACACTCAGATAAAACAGGTAGCTTTAGCTATATTACAACTATGAAGCTCTGCTTTCGTATACTATATAGTGGTTCACATCAGACAATCAGATAGTCTTTGCAGCTGCTTTTCCAGATGTTTGCAGAACAAAATAGTACTGCAGACATCTTATAAAAAGATAAATATCACCCTTATGCCATATTTTACAGAGCTTACTGTATTTTCAGCTATATTCAGATACTGGGCATTTTCTGTCTGCTACACTCAGTTGGTCTAAAGTGATATCAAGCTGGTTGCACTTAGTATGGAGTTTCTGAGTGATAATACAAACAAAAAAAATGTCAATCTTTTATAGATAGATTACAAGTATTAAACAGCAGATAATATCCTAAGACATAAATACTCTCTCTCTCATGTACAGTTATACGTAATAAACAACATAACACTTATTTTAAAGTATTAACATAAAGGTGTATATATGAAATTGTCAGATTAGTAATGACAGCAAAAATGAAACTGCAATCTTATGATATGTGCAAGGAAGTGAATTTCTCCACAGCACAATTGTTAGTTATCGTTTTCATAATGTATAAAATAACACATTACTACCTATTCACTAATGAATACCACAACAAAACTAAAAGGTTATTAATTTAAATGAAATTTTAAAAAATTCCGCACAATGTTAGAGTAGCTGGCTAAAAATTTATCTTTATTAATTAATACTGACGTGTTCTGTACTGAACTTTTACTGATACTTCAAGCCTTGTATGATCTGCCACAAGGGACCAAAATACATTTATTTAAATGAAAACAGATCTACTTTGGTCACTAAACTTCAAATTAACCGTTTTATTGTATTTCTAAGTATTTTGAATTATTAATAGTTTTATTAAAATTATTTTGTGAAATTTCATTTAATTCTGTACTGCTTTCTTTAAAGAAATTTTTTATATATTCTTGGTGTGTGTGTGTGTGTGTGTGTGTGTGTGTGTGTGTGTGTGTGTGTGTGTGTGTGTGTGTGTGTGTGTGTGTGTGTGTTCTCCAGCACATTAATAGAAATTAAAATATCATAGCACTGGGAAAACGATTTCAGCAAGCACACTCTTTATAAATAATAATATTTTAGCACTGTTTTTGATTTTTTTTCTCTTTTTTTTTTTTCTCTTTGCAGAGACTCTCTAAACAAAGCTTCAAAAATTGAAGAAACACCAAAACAAATGATTGAAACTAATATTATTCAGTTGTCTTCATTATAATGAGTAACATAGAAAAATTCTGGCAGACTTTAATGGGGTTTAAAAAATATGAGTTATGTATTGCCAGAAATAACATTCTCATTCTTTATTGAGTGCATCTCATCTCGAGCAGTGGATGGTATAAAGTGGTAAAATTATTAGTTTCAAAGATTTATGGTTTTCTAGTTATGAAAACTATTTATCAGGCTAGAAAACAATTAGTTACACTCTAATAAAAACTGTTTCAATATAGTAGCTTTATTAGCTTTGTTGTGGGAGATAAACTAGCTTTATTGCTTTGGGAAATGATAGCTAACTGCAGTGAAGATTTGAGCAATCTAATTCTGCTTCTAGTCAACTTCTTGTCTTATTTGTAATAGTTTTTGGAGGAGAGATCTGATAAATTTGAACCAATTATTCTTTAGAGGCTATTACAAATAGCAAGTTTATCATTTTGTAAAAGTAAGACTTATTTATGTTTTCAGTGTTGTGTATTACCAAGTGGCAAATAAAGGCTGTTGTTTTGATTGCTTGGTGAATTTAAAAACTGTCACAAACAATAATTTTAACTATAAAAACAATACTGGAATAATGGATATTCTAATAGCTCTCATTTTTTTTTTTACCTCTAATATACTTATAATCAGGTTTATTTGATTTGCATAATTCATTTTATTTTAGTCTCTGACACAGTAATTGGTATCATAGGATGAAAAGTTTTGTTGAAATTCAGACTGGTACATAACAGTGAAGAAAATTATAAAACAAATATAAATGTTGTAGACTTCAGCAAACTTTCTAATTTGTGCACTAGTATAACACTTTGAGTAACAATCCAAGACTGCTACTCTGGGAATGAAAAATGGAACATTTTCCATATATGCATGAAAGATACAGCTTTTGGCATACTCTAATCTGGCAATTCTTGTTTCTTAGGACAGCTGCTTATGAGAGTGTAAAGTGTTTCAAAAAAAAATAAAGTGATTACCAAATAACTTCTGGGATTTTGGGGACACTTAGCTCTGAACAAACTTTTTAGAAAAGTTAATCTCAGAATAATCTTACGTTAGGCATGCCCTTGCAATATCTGACATTAATTTGCATCAGTAGGTTGTCACTCTATTCCCTAGCTGCCATAACTGTGCTTCTCAATTTTTTTTTTTTTTTTGTGAATTTCTTTACATATATTTTCACACTGAGTTTATTACTTGTAGATGGCATCCTCCATAGTTTGTGTCAGAATCACCTATGTTGTGTGATAAATTCATCATACTGCCAAGTTTGTTTGTGTTTTGTGATCACTCTTGTACTTCACTATGCATTGCTTATATGTATGTCATTTCACTGTTGTTCTGTGGCCTTCTGAACCAAGTGCATTGACAAATACACTTTTTTGCTGTAAGTTTGTTTTTCGGCTACTGCTTGCATGAAATCTTAGCAGTTCATATAGTTGAAACTGTTTATCCCCACACTGCTCATTTGTGGCACTTGAATGGCACTATTTTTACTTTCCATCATAGCTGCTTCCATTTTTCACTATTCACTGATTGTGCATTTCTTCTTTTGGTTCATAAGGATTGCCCATCTTGCAGTTTTTTTATTCAGGAATAAGGAATAATCATTATTCTTGTTTGGTCTCAGCTGGAGTCATCAACTTTTGAAGCTTTTTTCCTAATCATTACTTAAATCACTTTTCTTCCTATTATAATCAAGTATAATCAAATGAACCTGCTAAAGTTCATTTTCTAACATTGTATGCCATGTTGCATATGTTTTGTCACCAATTTGCTGGACAGAACCATAATTACAACTGTGTGTCTTAACCAACTGCTAATTGACCATTTTAATAGAGTGAACTATTAAAATGTAGAAAATAAATATAGAATGAGCTGAGAGAGCAGTTGCTTCTGTGTAGGCTCTGTCTAGAGGTGGATTAAAGGGTTTAGATTAAGTTTTGATTTAAATTAAAATTTGCTTTTATTTAATTTCAATATATTGCAAATATAAGTTTGATAAAGGTATTTTCTGTGATATTTTATAAAAGTTACTTTCTACAATGTTTTCTAAATTTAATGAATGTTGAGTACTTGTCAGAGACCGTCTTAGGCAGGAATGGCCACAGGCAATTCAAGTCACAACTGCATCGCCTGTGGTGTGTATTCAGGGCTCAGTCTAGTTGCTAACCATTACTCAACTGATCATTCTTTTCTTTGTTCCCATTACAAGGGTGTACCAATCTAAAATTAAAACTTTGTGCATTGCTAGAAAAATTTTAGCAGTGAAGGAACAGGTGCTTGCCCTGGAGAAAAATGTAATTGGGAGCTTAGCAGAAACTCGAGGTTCTGGTAATCTGCAGATTTATGTGTTCCTGATTCATCCCCAGTACAAAATAATCATTCAAGTACTAACTGCTTATGTAATGGGAGATTCCATTGTCAACCAAATGGATAAAAATATTTGTAATAAGAATAGGTAGACTCGAACCAGGGTGTGTCTGCCAGGAGCATCAATTAATAATATTACTAACAGTTTGTCAGATATTATGGGGGGGGGAAGAGATCTCTATTATTCATGTGAGGATTAATGATATTAAGCACACATGATCTGACAGTTTGTTGGGAAAATATAGTACTATGTTGAAAAAATCCACAAGTTAGGTTAGCATATGTATGTATCTGCAATTCTGCCTAGGCATGACAAGAGGGACTATATGCTGAAAATCTTGTGAAGATAGAGTAAAGAAAGCCTTGTGGAGTAATGAGAGCCTCTACATGCAAATGGAATGGGAGGGCAAGTGTAGATGTCTTATTATGAGTGATTTCAATTTGCTTCTAATTGATTGGAGTAAGAGGGAAACCCACCTTGGGGAACAGAATTTAACTAATGATTATTATTTGTATCAGCATGTTAGGGAAAGTAGTAGGCATAAAATGTTATAAGACATTTTCATCTCCTGTGAACCAGATAACATTATTGAGCTGAGAGTGATTGTGGATTTCTGAGTTGAGTGTTGAGGAGAAGGGTAGCAGTTGTTAAAGGCAAAAGAAGAGTTTTCAATTTCATGAAAGGGGCTTTTATGACAAGTGAAGGTGCTACATGGCTTCTATCAGTTGGGTAGACACCTAAAACAGTTCAAATACATTATAATTACGATATAGCTTCAAAGCTATAGTCATAGAAGGCTTGCAAGCATACGTATACTTTAACAAAATATGGCATAAGGAGGATTCTGAGATGGATGCATAATGAAGTAGTCAGGTTAATAGAGCAGAAAAAGATGGCATAGAAAAGTTACAGAGCAATAAAAAGTACTGAGTACTGAAGCTTATACCAATTGATCTGTAACAATACCACAGAAAAGGTTAGGCTGGCAAAGGCAGCTTATGAGAAATTGCTGGTTAAAAGAGCAAAGAACTGGGACGACGAGTTTTTCCTCATACATGAATACTAAGAAGGAAAGAGCAAATCAGATCAGACCCTTGCATAATAGATGTGAGAAAGGTATAGATAACCCTACTGATAACCCAATGTTTACAGAAGAAAGACTCTTTGTGTTGAAGAGAAACTGTGAGTGAAGCTGGAAATCATGAAATTAGTGATATTTAAATTTCAAAAGATTATTTAGTAAAAAACTTTCAAGCCTAAAAGGCAAGTAAGGCTCCTGAAGTTGATGTCACATACCCAGTAATTTTGTGGGAGGCAGCAAGAGAGTGCATTGGACCATTGAAGTTAATTATGACATCATCACTACTGATGATGGTGATACTCAGGTGTTCTTCCCTTGAACTGAAGAAGTGTCCATGTGTCACCAATAATGGCTCTAAGAGTGAAGCGAGTAACCACTAACTGGTCAATCTGATTTCACTGGTAGGGAAAATCATGGGGGTAGTGATTTATCACTATCCCCACTATTTATAGTGCTTTATAGGATAATTTAGATAGAAATGGAATTCTGAACGAAACAGCATGGTTTTGTAAAGGGAAAATCACATTTAACCAACTTGGCTTGACAGTCATTCGTGAGCTGGATGTAGGAAATAATTTCAACATTGTTTACTTAGATTTCAGCAAAGCATTTGACCCAGTTCTGCATGAGAGCGTATTGTATAAGCCGGAACATTGGAATCACATGGAAAATCCTTAGCTGAACTGCAGAATGGCTGCAAGACAGGAGGAAGAGGGTTGCGATTAATAGTTATTTTTCAGATTGGGCTAGTGTAGATAAGTGGGAGGGTTCACAGGGATCACTGTTGGGACCACTCTTGTTTTTGAATTTATTAAATGACATTGATGAAGGGATAGGGGGTGTGATGTCAAAATTTGCAAATGATGTTAAGATTGATAGAGCAGTTAACATCAGTGCCAAGCACAGCTTCTTCAGAATGACTTTAATAGATGTCAGGGATGGTCAGTAAAGTAGCAATTAAGTTTTAATGCAGCAAAATGCAAGGTCTTACACTTGGGGATTATAAACCTATAATATGTTACATTCTTGGTGGAGGGTTGAACTAAAAACAGAGGAAGAAAGAGATATGGGTGTTATAATATAGTTGGATGTGAAGTTATCTGAGCATGGTAGACAGGCAGCAAGGAAAGCCTGTGATGTCCTATCAATGATTTACTGACCATTTGCTTGTAGAAATGGGGAGATTATAATACTGCTGTATAAGACAGTTGAGATCACACTTTAAATACCACATCCAGGTATGGACACTACCTAAACAAAAGAGGTATCTGTCTTCTTGAAAGCATCTGAAGATGGATAATACTCCTGGTGAGATCAGTAAAAGGACACCCATACGTTGAAAGACTTTGAATATGTTGAATGTGTGAAGACTTGGAGGAGATTTGATTTGACATTTGATTCTGGTGTTTACAAGGCTCTGTGGTGAAAATAAAATGAATGAGGGTGAAATTAGTATTAGTAATGGCCATATGGTGCAAGGAAGCCTAAGGCTTATGCTGCACCAGCCAAAAAAAAGTAAAATAATAAAATAAATAATAAAAGAAAAGGAAATAGACAACCTATGCATTTCCCTCCTTCCATAAGTAACTATACAGCTGACCTTGCAATTTCCCCAAACTGTCAGCCTCAACCACCCATGCAGGTAACTTATTCTAGTAATTTATAACTCGCTGGCTGAAATAAAACTTCCTGCAATCCGATGTAAACATCTGTCCCCCCACACTCCATAACTTGAATTTATGACCCCTAGTTCTAGAATAATTTATAACCGTGAAAAGTTGTCCTCATTCATTTTACTTTTGCCTCTCAGAGCCTTAAACACATCAATCAAGTCTCCTCTAAGGTGTCTAGTTTCCAAGCTGTGCAAGCCACATATACGAAGCCTTTCCTCATATGGATGCCCTTTTGCCAATCTTACCAGGCGAGTTACCCATCTCTGGACATTTTCAAGACGCTCAGTGTCTTTTTTTTAGGTGCAGTCTCCTATGTATTATATAGCCTTATATAATGGGATTATGATGTCCTTATCTCTACTAGCAAATGTTCGATAAATCATCGATAGGGCACCATGGACCTTCCTTGCAACCTGTCTACAATGCTCAGAGAACTTAGTGTCTGACCATATTGTAACTCCCAAGTCCCTTTCTTTCACTACTAACTTTAGTTCAACTCCGCCAAATGTATAAGTTATTTTGGGGTTGCTGTTCCCCAAAAAGACCGTACATTTTGCTGAATTAAAGCATACTGAGGCTGGCTGAAAGAAAACTTCCCTGATGGCAGGAAGTTTTCTTTCTATTATCTTTAGTTTGCAATTGTATTTAACTCAGCATCTTCAAATAGTTTTATATCTGACATTCAAAAACAAATTTCAATTAAACTCAAGTTGCCCTTGCTTATTTAGCAAATAGTTCTGTGATAAACAACTTAAATATTTTTGAATGATTAGTTAGACAAAGTTGAACAGTTTTGATATTAATGTGAATGAATAATTTTATTTAAATGTTTATCACTGTGGTAGAAGTGTCAAGTTTAATGTACATGTATGGCAGGCAATCCAGCAAATTTTACACTTTTACTGGGGGCAATATATTGCTCTTGAATGAGTAATACTGGAAACCCCAGCCTATTATACAGGAAGTCAGTTACAGATTATATAGATTGTAATTTTAGCCAAGCTTGTTGCTTAACATCATACAGTTTTTTGCAATCCACTTCTCCCACTGCTGATTAGAGAATGTAATTTTCCTTCTTTTAAATATTTCTGTTTGTGCTCTGGAATGTTCACACATTGTCAAAAGAGATTACTAGATAAACCTTATAAGAATATTATTGTATTTTGTAGTATCATGGATACCACCGATGGCATGCAGTCTCATCAAAGAATGTAAGGACTTTTTAAATAAACAGTAGAAGTAAGGGATTGAATCACATTGGTCCGCTAGATCTGAATGGATTAACTGTTGATGATCCTGCTCAGGCCAATAACAAACTGAAGGGTTATTTTGCATCTACATTTGCAGAAGGAATTGCTTTAGGGATTAGGGTACTAAAAGTGAGTTAAATTCTGGCAGGTAGCTGAATGATTTTGTGATAACAGAGGAAAGTAGAACATAAATTGTTGAAACTACATATAAAAAAGGCACCCTGGGTGAATAGGAATTATCCAGTAATATTAAAGGAAGCAGGAAAAGAGATTAGAAAACCTTTAACCATGATTATGAGAGCATTTGTGGATTCAGGGAAGGCCCAATGGACTGGAGATGTGCAAATGTATTCACAAAGGGGATTTAAAGGGAGACGAGTAATTACAGACCTGTTGGCCTGACTTGTTCCAGGGGAAAATAATGAGTCACTGGTTAAAGAAGTAATACAGGATCATCTAAACAGAAATGTGGTTATACTGCAGTCACAGAATGGATTTATTAAGGGTCAACCTTGTGTGGCCAGTCTGATTGGATACTATGACTAGTAACAAAGGAACTAGATGCAGAAAATAATTTTGTCATTGCATACTTAGATTTCAGAAAAACATTTAATATTGTTGCACATAAAACACTGCTGTACAGATTGGAGCAGTGTGGCATTAAGAATAAGTTGCTGCTATTGAAAAGGAGATTGTTGAGTGGGAGAAGACAGAGTGGTTATCAGTCGGCACTGCTCTTCTTGGACTAATGTTATTAGCAGAGTGCCCCAGGTTTTAGTGCTGGGCCCAGTATTATTTTCTGTATTTATTGAAGGCAAATCAGGTTTAATGTCTATGTTTGCAGATGACAAGGTTGGCAGGGTAGTTAATCACAGTAATCAGTTTATGCTACTGCAACAAGATCTAGTCAAATTAGGTAGATGGGCTGAGCAGTGGCAATTGAAGTTTAATATTGACAAATGCAAAGTACTGCATATGGGTAGCAGTAATTCCAGATTAACATATTACACTTAGGACTGGAGAATGAAAAAAAGATGTAGGCAATAATTGTGCAATCAGATATGAAGTTCTCTGAAGAGTGCAACCAGGGTGCCAGGAGAGCTCATGGGGTTTTGTCAATGATGTACAGATATTTTGATATTAGAGATAAGGAGGTGATTATACCATTGTATGAGGCAGTGGTTAGGCCACATCTTGAGTATAGCATACAGGTCTGGTAGCCTCATTTTAGGAAGGATGTGGATCTGTTGGAATGGTTGCAGAGAAAAGCAACAAGATTGGTGAGGAGAGAAAGGTGGCCGACCAGGCTAGCCGGGTGGGTAAAGTGCCTGCCTGGCAACCGCGGGTTCGAATCCCGCCTTGGGCTTGAGTACTGCAAAAACCTTGGGAGGTGCATTATGGCCACAGAAGCCCATGCACCAACAACTACAAAAAAAAAAAAAAAAAAAGAGAGAGAGAGAGAGAAGGGTGCTCCTATCAGGAAAGGCTTCAGTTTTGCAGATTGTGCATGGAGACTAGGCACCTGCAAGGAAATCTGATTGGGGTGTTTAAGACCATGAATGTATTGACTGATCTCAGTGCTGATGGAATTCTTTCTCTTTCTCAGGCTACATGAAGGGCATAAATTGGTGGGATGTGTGGAAATTTGCCTTAAGCCTGAAGATAGTTGATATCATTGTGAGAAACATCCTATCTGACATTGTAGAGATGGGTAGTTTGAATAAATTCAAGAAAGAACTAGATAAACTGGTACAGTGGATATCCAGGTAATTGGGAAGTGTTGGTGTTTTTTTTTTTTTTTTCCCTGGCTGATGCTGGCTTGCCTGTTTTCATCATTTTCCACTAATACTAATGATAATAGTAACTTTACTGTAAAGCTGACTACTCTGCTAGAATCAACTGGGAAGAAACTACTGTAGACCAGCACTTTCAAAGTGGATGCAGCATCTTGTCAAGAAGGGTGTCACCAAATTTTTGCATCATATCACCAGTGTAATTTCTTTAACTGCATATACTGATGTAAATGATTGATTAAAAAGCAATTATTGAATAATAATAGCAAATTTACATTTATTTCTTCATGTGCTTCATATTCAATGGCCAGTGATCTGGACATTCTTTTTAAAAGCTAATGATTGATGTAGTCTGATGACCTTCACTAAGCAATTTTTAGTACCACATCCCTATCATCTTGTTTACGTTTTTGGTTTGAAACAAATAAAGTTGCATGGGTACAGATATTTTCAATTTGTGAAGTAATTATGAAACTAAGGGGAAGGGGAATGGATACTGATAGTCCTTTTACCCTCTGTTACCTGGTAGGAACCATAATAAAACTTAATACACTGTTCCAAACACAAAACTAGAAAAATGTGAGAGATGACAGTTCCCCTCCCTCTCCAGTTTATAGAGAGTGGCCCATTTCATTAAATTCCAACTTTCAATAAATTTTCCAATTTAATAAAAAATAATTCACAAAGTCATATGCAGATGATCTATATTTCTTTATTTGTGCCCATATAGAAACCATTTTTTTATATATCACATAAACCTTAATTGAGTTTCATTGTGTTTTTTAAAGTCATTCTTACTTTTGGTTTCATATTGTTCAGTATATACAGTAAACCCCCGCTATTCGCGGTCGCTGATTTAACATAAAATGAAACCTAAAAAAATGTGAATTTTAAAGCGCCGTAAACATTTTCCGCCATAAAAAACATGGCCGTGGCTAAAATTATCTTTCTCAGTCAAAACAGCACTCAGTGGGTGGGGGGAGAGGGGGTGACAAAATCGCGAGCGTGGATGTTTCTCGCTAATCCTTGTTCAGTATGTGTTATGCGCTTGCCATGGAAGGTTTCGTCGTTTGTTTTTAATTTATATGCTTTTAAAATTGAATAAATTTATCAATTTATAAATTGATATGCTTACAAAATTGATAAATCTACCATTTTGCAGTGTAAAACAGACTTTTTCGAGTGTGTTAACAGAAGAAAGTGACTTTATTTGGACAAGTTCTTTCTAACCCATACAAAAATATGGCTACAAATAACAAGAGAAATGTGAAATTATCAAAGAAGGTGATGACATTGGCGAATAAAATTGAGTTATTAGACAAAATTTCTAATGGTGAAAGTGTCTTCTCAGTGGCAAAACATTATAAAATCAATGATTCAATGGTACGATCAATCAAGAAATCGGAAGAAAAAAATCCGCCATAGTGTCCGTGAAAACGCACTAATTGCTTCAAAAATTTGCTCTGTACTCATGATGTTAAATTAGAAAAAAATAGAATTAAATCTGTGGATAGAAGACCAAACTCAAAATAAAATTCTATTAAGTTCACTCATTATTCGTGAAAAGGCAAAACTCCTTTATCAACACTTAAGCGAAACTGGTAATAGCACTGGCGGATAAGTTATTTTAGTTAGCAAAGGCACTGGTTTGAAAGATTTGTTTGAAATTTCTAATAAATATTACATTTAATATTAAAGTGTTTCTTATTTTCATTTCGATGCCATATGCTTGCATTTCACTATGTACTGTCTATGTACATAGTCATATTATGAAAGTACCTATAATACATACATAGACAAAATTTTAGACTAGTTTTTCTTATATATTTCATACTTTGGAACGGAACTCCTTTATTACTATGGGAGCCATAACTCAGTATTCGCGTTTTCGGTATTCACGGCATTTCTCAGGAACGTAACCCCCGTGAATAGCGGGGGGTTACTGTATATATATATATATATATATATATATATATATATATATATATATATATATACAGTATATGTATATAGGGTCTTTCACTACTTTCAGGATCAAATCAGGTTCTGAAAACAATGAAAAATTTTATATAAACAGGTGTTCAAATATGAATGGTTACAGTGTTATGGCTATTTAAATTTTAAAAAATGAATATGGCACTTTCTATTAAAATGTTTATTCATACTAGGTACACATTTTCTTATTCTTAGTATTTTTATTATTATATTTTTATTTTTTCAACATTAAACTCCATAGCCATTTTTTAAAATTAACAGTGATAGCTCCATAGCTGCTCAGAATTGGACATATGTTTATACAAACTTTTGTCATTGTTTTCAGCTCCTGAATCGATCCTGAAATTATGGCCCACAGCATGAAACACCCTGTATTTGTACTATGCATATCAGTTACTCATGACTCTATCCCTTTATGCTGTGTCAGAGGAATTTTAACCTCTTGAATTGCATCAAATGGAAAGAATTTTTATGGACTATTTCACACTATAGTCAAGCTAGTCAGTCTCAGGTACCAAATGGTACCTTAAGACTGATCAATTCTCCCTACCTCATATGCAGTTTACATACAGAATACATTGACATCATAGTCTTATTTGCTTTGCACGAAATAAAAGATTTTTATTTTTTCTAAAATTAATGTTTTTAAGCTTTCGCTATTCCTTTGTAGAATAAATATGAAAAACTGCCATAAATTATATATAACATGAATAAATAAATATATCATTAAATACATAATTTCTGTATTTTATTCGTTATTTTAATTTATGCATTATTAAACCATTAGTTTCTTTAGGAATACTGTCTATTTACAGGGTGAATGTTTTCATTATGTACTTAACCCTTTTGTGAGTATGTGAGGGGAAAAAACATGTATATATGCATACATTTTGAAGGTTGTTTCTATGCAGTATTGAAAAATTACATTTGTATATAAGATTGTTTTGAAACTCCGCATGCTCCCATCTATTAATTATATTTACAAGAAATAGTAGCTGTTTATATATTTATGATACTTTTAAAAAATTCAGCATACGAGGGCATAAGTAGGAGCAATTTATATATATGAGTATGATAATTTCAAAAAGGGCCCTGATTTTAAATTAGGGTTGGTTGGTAGATACTTTATATTTTTGCCTAATTTAAATATAAAGTATCAGTAGGAGCCTTTTCAACATAGTGGTGTGGCAGTAAAAGTGAGTACACATTACTAGGACTGTTTTGTGTAGTGGGATGATTGGATTTTCTTTTTTGCCTCTAGGCACTTAGGTCTTCAACATGGCCATGTATTAATAAATGACAGCCATAGAAATTTGTATATTTTGACTATTTCAAAGGTTTTTAAATATGAAATGTGATGTGGAAGTTCATTCCCTAATTTATCAACTATGTAAGTAGGAAAATGTATTAAATGAAACTTTTACGTAGTGGAAATAAAATGTGTACAGGAAATTCCTAACTTACAAATGGGTTCAGTTCATAATGTAAAATATGATTTCATTCCCTGAAAATGTCAGACCGATCCATTATGATGTGATGCAAGGAATACTTACAAGTCCTTCAAGACCATTTATATCAGGATGTTCATCTGGTGTTACATGAAGAATTAATTAGATTTAAGTAAACACTTAAGATGAAACTTCACTTGTTTAATTTACAAGAAAGACATATAGTATCACTTTTGCAACTCAACACTTTTATTTATAAAAGCTTTCTCTCCTGGATTTGAAGCCATTGAAAGGCATGCACAAGTCATCTTTGAATTTCAAAAAAAAAAACAACTGAAAATAAAATACCTTTGGACTTACAGAGATATAAACACACACACACACACACACACACACACACACACACACTGTATGACCAAAATTATTTAGACCCATGTAAGTAGTTGCAGATAGTGCATAGCATCATTTTTATACATAGCTATAACAATTAAAGGCAAAACAAAGTTTTCATAGAGAGAGAGAGAGAGAATCATTACATTACATCTTACATGAATTATTCTACAAAAGTCCTTACTCATAAGCTTAAAGCAATGGGTGAAGTATATTGTTACTTACCCTCTGGTGTGCCATCACCCAGACCACCATTTTTGAGATAGTCATCTCATCAGTGGGTGAGAGGCAACCTGCATGTATGCATCAGCAGCCCAGTTGTGATTTAAGTACATAATGTTCTTGTTTATACTCTGGCATGACCACCAGGTCAGTGGAGTTTACAATAAATCAATCAATACAAATGTTAATCGTATTTAGCAGTCACAGGCTTGAAATCCAGTCTACTCAAAAATTGTGTGCTACTGCACTCACGCTCCTGACCACTCAGCTACATCAGGCCTGTATGAGAGATGCCAAGAGGTGTGGGTAGCTAAGTCTATAATGATTTAGGGTGGAAAGCCTCAAGCTAAGAAAAATGAATATAATTGTTGCATAATGGTTATTCATTATCTGTATCTTAAAGCTTTTTGCCCTGTGAATTATTATGGATTGACTATTTCTTGTAAATTTGTAGTCTGCTACAGATTCATCAAAAAATCTTATGGTGAAGCAAATCACTATGAGTGAGCTCAGTCTTTCGTTATAAATTTACAGCATAAGCTGAAGAAAAGTAAATTGCTGTATATTTATAAAGGCATAGGAGTATTACTTTTCTTTAATGTAGGATTGAAGCCACACATGGTTATTTATTTCACAGTATAAGATTTTTTTTGATCCATTTGTATTAGAACTTAGTTGCTCTTTCATTAAATATAAAATGATGCTTTCACATGAAACATGTCAGTACTATATAGCACCCATAACCTGACAGACCCTAGATATTAGTTCTAAATTATTATTGTTTCAATTTTTCTCATTAGTTTTCTTTTCTAGTTAGCAACACCTCCCCTCCCCTCTTCCCTTCAGAACTGACTGATTTTCCTACTCTCAACGTTTAGTTTATAATGCACTGCAAATGGATACTTTTCATTGAAAGTTCTGTTTTGAATGACATGATTGCTGTATTAATGTTTATGGCTAGAAATATAATTATACAAAACCAAGATCACTTATATAAATGCACTTACATTATAGGAGTACTGCTTCTCTCCTACTTCAGAAAAGAATAGCTGATTTCAAGCAGAGGGAGTAGCCTTTTTCTTTTAAGTTATTCTGGATTTTTCATTCTGTACTGTATGTAAATTAGTCTTTGAGTATACACACACACTAAGCATACAAACAAAAATACACTATGACCGTTACAGTTGATGTGGAAAATAACCCAGTTTACAAGATAAAGCATGAAGATTCATTATCAAAGAATACACAAGATTTTGAGAGTGAAATGAATCTCTGGACATTTAGGGACTGAATCATATGAATTTGCTTTTTTTTTTCTCAGGTGATTAATACTGTACATGCTCCAAAAAAAAAAAAAGTACCTAATCATAAATTGAAGGAGTTTTCACAAAGTATTTAGCATTGATAACACAAGTAGTTACATGCCACACATTCCACAATAGCTTTAAGCTTATGATATGAATATTTCATATTATTTATTATGGAAGACTAGTGTACCATGGAAAATATTTTGCCAAAACTGTTTCAGAGAAGAAGTAAAGATTAATATTGAAATAATTACACCTCTTCCTCAGCTCCCTTTGCTTGCTGGCTAAGGTGTCAGTGGGATGGAATCTGGTAATAAAATGTATTTAAAAAATTGACTGAAAATGTAGTTTGATAATTTTTTACATATATGATAGTATCATTCTTTAAAAAAATTAGTTATTGCACAGACAAAATTATTTATGTTGTGGCAATGGAAAAATTGACTGAAGCTTATTTGTAGTCTAAAATGAGGTTCAGATGTCACCTAACTGCAAAATCAGATCGTATATTTAAAAATTATGATCAGATCATATGGTTATCTGCTAAAGCAAACTCAAGTGCAGTAGGCTGATGGAAGGTGATGAATAGGAAAATCCTGGCACATTTTAAAGAGCTCAGGACATGAAATTTAGTTAAGCTTATAGTTTCCTCATAACAGCAGGAGCTGTAAATAAGACAAATGCAGAATTTCAGCACCAAGTTATTTCAATGGTCATAAAAGAGGAAAAAAATGCTTCAATAAAGTTTTTGGGTTTTCACCTCTAATTAATACCGTATTGGTAAATGAAAGCTAATAAGTTAAATTTGCTTTATTGTTAATTAAAATATTTTTACTGATGGGCTGATATAACAGCCTCAACCAGATTTCCACCTGGCTTGAGGCTGTTATATCAGAGGGTTCCGTACAGACCAAAAATGTAGTTCACTAGATACTGGCTGTTATTTCTGAGGTCCATTAAACAGAGGGTTTATTGTATTATAAATTAAATAAGACAGTACTTGTACAAAGATAACATCTACTCTAATAAATAACCTCATAGTTTAATGAATACAACTGACATCTTGTTGCAGAAACCTAAAACTATCTTGAAGCTTTTTTTTTTTTTTTTTGAGGTAAACAAGGTGAGAGTTGTATTTACCATGATTCCCAACCAGAGATTCTTTCTTCAGAATTTTGGTCATATTTAGCATGTTAAAACATAGCACCTTCAAATATTAGTTACCTAAAAAAAAAAAAAAAGACTTTATCATGACATATTGTTTAAAAGATATGTTGCATGAAAATTCTATAAGGTGGGTTATGAAGATTAGTATTTACTCTTCTGAATACACAAATAAACTCATCTAAACTGACATTGCATGGGTATAATTCTAAACTTCTTCCTCAGAATAGAAGCTGCTCTTACAATTGACTTCTACAAAACTGTGACAGCTTATTAGATCTATGAGAACAGAGCAGTTAAAAAATTCTTATTTATACTCTGGTATGGCCGCTAGTTCAGAGGAGTCTACAGTTAATTATTTTGATAGTGAATACAATCATTACCTTATATAGCAGTAAAACAAGCTCGAACCATGGGCTCACCCCAAACACATGGCTCTTTCTCGTGCTCAACTATTCAGCTACATCGAGCCGTAAAATGTTCTGTTTGTACTCTGGCATGACCACTTGGTCAGAGGAGTTTATAATTACTAATTTTGACAATGAATGCAATCATTAATCATATTTAGTAGTCATGTGGGTTTGAACCATGGTTCATAAAAACATGTATGCTATTGCACTCTCATGCTGCGTATATAAACATTTTGTTCACTTTTCTTTTGATACACCACATTTTTATGTTTTCCTTTCTTAACACTTTGTAGGGTTAAACAAAATTAATTTTTTGAATTATTATGTTGCTGTTTTGGCTTATATATCTCAGCATATAAATACAATTTAATTTGAAGCTTTATCATTCAAGATAATGATTGATATAATTAGGTTTTAGTTCTGGGGAGGGGGGGGGGTTGTTTGATTAAGATTGCACTTGCAGTACACAAAAAATTATACCCATGAAATATTAGTGTAAACAGCAGAGTGCTGTTTACACTAATAAATTTTTTTATTAGTGTAAACAGCAGAACAAAATATGAGAACATATTTTGTTCTCAATGTTTTCATGTTCTCAAATTCAACTTTTTTTTTTTTTAATAAACGTCTGGGAACAAAAAATATTTTTTTTCTCAGAAAATTGCAGAAAGTTAGAATAAAATAAAATATTTGACAAAATGTTAGAGAACAAAATATTCTGTAAAAGGGGACTTTTAATCAGAGTTCAGACTTTTTCTTGTTTAATTAATATTATATTAATGTAATATATAAGTATGAGACTTTTGCTGACCCTTTCTTTTAATAATAATTAGACTTATATGAGTTGAGATGTGTGCTTAGTTACGGTGTATGTCCTTTTGCTTGTTGGATTACAATCAGTTTAATTCAGTAGTATCCACAATTAATGCAGCACAAAAATTGCCTTTTTCTTCCCATCTTCAGATCGATTGTCCCAGAGCACTTAATATATACTACAGCACTTAGTATGCCATGATTCGACCATAGATATCATGGTTTTTCCCAAATTAATGTACTGGCTTGAGAAAGTATATGCATAATATATACAATAATGCAACTAATTATTAGATGTGTGAGAATAGAATGATTAAGGGGTGCAATTGTATGTTTACGTGTATGTATAAGCATTTGTTACTCTACATTTTATTTGCTCTTTCTGTTTATGATACACTGCTTTTTTTAGCACTCTGCACAGTAAACATCTCATTATTTTATCATTCTTAGTTTATATATTTCAGCATATAAATGCAGTTTAACCTCAAAGCTCTATCATTCATGATAAAGATAAAGATTGGCATAATCAGATTTTAGTTCTTTGATTTGTGTTTATAATTGCTTTTCCTGTTGCTTGCTTAAGATTGCACTTGCAGTACACAGAAGTGGATTACCATTTAATTAACTAAAACTGTATTATTTGTTTATTTACATTCACTTTTATTGTTCACTTAAAAACTTCAAATAAGACTATATAAAAATCATTGGTGAGAACTAAAAACAAAGAATATCTCATTTATTAATTACCAATTATTAAAAAGTTATTTCTGTAGCATACATTTATTTGCAATTTTTACTTTTTCCTCCCCTCCAAGGAAGTAATGAAATACAAATTATTAACTCTGAGTGCAATCTTATCCCTAAGTAATAGTGTCTTTCACTCTGTTATCAGCTGAAGAAGTTTATTATATTTTGGTGTCACAGGACATCTTATTTTTATTTTCATATAGCCCACAGCTACACTAGCATATGTACAGAGAACTGACAACCCCAGTCCACAGCCAGGGCTTGAGCAGTCTTCGGGGAACCAAGCATCTGGACCAGGGCTCAAATCTAAAATATTCCATGCCTTGGGTTTCCATTCATAATAATGCAGGAATATGATTTTTGTATGGTTTTTAAATTGATAATATGCATGCTTAGCATGAAGAAGTATGTGTAGAAACAATAAGTGATATTATATGAATTATGTTTAGTGCTCAAAGAAGAAAAATCTGCCTTGTGGAAATATTGAAGTATAACTGCTTTTATACAAAAATCATGTTTGTTAAAGAAAATTCTAAAATATTTGTTCCTTTGAAGTATCAGATTTTTCTTTTAACTCCAAAAGGTCTCAATCAATGAATTAAATATTGAATGCCTTCAGTTTTTAGGTTTCAAAAAAAAACAGGAGTACAAAAATGTTTACCTTTTATCTAAAAAAGATCAAGAAGAATTTAAATAATGACACATGCATGCACTTTACAACTTAGCATAAGATATCTTTAAGTCATGCTGCCTTTATCCAATGTTATGTTTATGATTTTGTGTGCGTGGGTGTGTGTGATTTTCCTTTACATTACTGTTTTAGTTTGCTTCGCATCATTTTCCACAGTTTAGTTTAGTATGAAGCATGAAAATATGCAATTCTGTGGAGAAATACTTCTCATCACTAGAGCATCTTCTTTTCCCTAATTTATTTTCATATCTAAGCTAATAATTATGCAAAAATCTGAGGTATGCCTACCTCCGATACATCTCTGAGTAAAAAGCTATTCCTCCTCCTTCAATAGAAATACAGGTCAGTAATTCCATGCATTTCATATGTATTTTGCATTACACCACAACTAGTTTCAGTTAATTTTATGGATCATAAATGCACATTTTTTTTTTTTTTTTTTTCCCTGTAAACTGTTGCCTAAAATTCTCTGCATATAAGATCCAAAGTTATACTTGGTGCATGTAGAAATTAGTATTAGTAGTGGCAAATGATGCAAGGAGGTAAACTTATATAGCATCAGCCGAAAAAAAAACAAAAAAAAAATTTATAACCCACCTTATTTGTCCATCCGTCTTAACAATATGTCTAATTCTTCCTTAAATTTATTCAAACTATCAACTTTCATGACACCAGATGGATGTTTCTTCTAACAATTAATCTTGAAAAATTAAAGGTTTACATTTAGGAAATAACTCAGATATATCTTATACCCTGGGAGAGGTTGAATTAAAAACAGTATAAAAGAAAGGGATTTTGGAATGGGACAGGTAGTTACAATTTGGGCAGACAAAGTTTTTAATATAATGCAGACAAGCAAGGAAAGCTTATTGTCCTACTGATGATTTAACAAACAACTGCAATATAAGAATGCACCACACTTAAAAATGAGTTGGGGGGAGGGCTTTTTTTTAAAAGATCCATAGTCAGGCATTGTGCCTGTTAAGGTTGGCAAAAAGGGGTTTCCATATTTAAGGCTCTAAGAGGGGATATTGAGGTGAATGGAGATTCCATTTTCATGATATTAAGCAATGATGAAACTTTGAAGGGATAAATTAAAATTAGGTGAGAGGGCTGAATTTGTAGGAAGATTTCCTTTTGTGTGATTTGTTAATCATTGAAATAAGTCACCTTTGTGGGTAGTTGAGGCCAACAGTTTGGAGAAATTCAAAGGGCAGCTGGATTTGTACCTATTTGGAGGAGGGGAAAACACAGGTATTGTTTTATATATATATATATATATATATGTTTTTGGCTGGTGCAACAGAAGCCTCTGGCTTCCTTGCACCATGTGTTCAATATTAACATGAATAACTAAATTACATATGATTAAGCAGTTAAAACAATATTAATTAACAATTAAATTTTATAATTATTCTACATTTTGGGCATGTTCTCTTTTCTGTACATAACTGTGATTTCCCAAGAAAGGATCAGTGTAATCCCAAAAAAGATTGAAACCCAAGTTTGGGTAGTGGCAGACATTTTAAATTTAGAAAAAATAAAAGCAGCAGCAATGTACTTCTCCATTGGAGCAATGTTTTTTTTATT